>NC_066585.1:431535516-431840198 GCF_024323335.1 Lathyrus oleraceus | reverse complement strand
CCTCAGATAGTTGTGACTTCTATGTAAGTCCATTTACGATTGCTTAATATAGAGATAAATTTGACCATAAAAGGCATATCATTATAGTAATTGAGATTGTAAGTCTCCCATCTTTCGTGGTATTGTATGGAAACTTGGCCTTTTTTCCTTCCTTTGGAAGATGTCTTGGTTCAAGGATCCATGCTTGTGAATAGATGATTGACGGTTCTCCAAAGAATGACTTAATCAATTGAAAAGCAAAATATCACTAACATATAATTAACCTTTACTAACATTTTACTATTCTTATTAATATTGCTTTATCTTTCAAGTCATTTATTTTTATGCAATTTAATTTCAAGTCATTTACCATTCATTTGTCATTTACATATTGTGACACCTCAAAATTTGCCCTCCTCTTCTTGGGACTAGTGTAGCATATTGCATTTCATGTTTTAGGACATTAGGCATTTGCATATTGCATATCATGGAGAAATAATGAGGTCATTCTCCAGAGTCTTTTTCAGAAGAGTGAGAGGCTACATGATTCAAGCTTGAGGGTTTCTATGGACTGATTGTCAATCACCTGAGGGTGTGCACTTCATTTAGGGTTTCTTAATCCTTCAGAGGTTGAGCATTATTTTGGTTGTAAGAATATGTCACCATCATCATGGTTCTATCATCTTCAAGGGGTTCATTGTTCATGATCATGTTCCTTAGGATTAGGGTTTTGACCTCTAGTCAACCCTAATCAGTGACTTCTATTCCAACAAGGAATTCTCAAGGAGATGAGGTCTTTATTGAGACGGAGATCATCATATGATTTTATTGAGCTTGTATGAGCTACAGGTTCATTTTGGAGCAAAATCCCCAAGTGGTTGAGGCCCAAATTCATCAGAACATTTTCAGGTCAACTGAGGACAATGCAAGTCAACTGAAAGTCAACTGAAGGCTTTGAGTGTGAGAATTGGATTTCTTCATCTCATTCATGTTCAAACAAGGTTCATTTGTCATTACAAACACTTATCTTGAAGAATTTGAGGTCTGTGCAAAAGTTTCCAAAAATGGAAAGTGACCTGTAATTTCAACTTTCCAAAAATGGCAAGTTTTTGGTTCATATTCAACTCAACTTTCCAACATCAAAGAAGCTTCAAATGAACTTTTGTCCAACATGAAAGTTGAAGATATTTCTCTCCCATTTCCAAAAAGTCCAAGATCATGAGCATCTGATGAATGGTTGAGGAGATATGGTCCAATCATTGCCAAGTGTGCATGGAACTTCAAAAGGCCATAACTTTTGATCCAAAGCTCCAAATTGGGTGCCTCTTTTTGCATATTTCTTCTCATGACATATATTTTCCAAATCATTCATCATATTGCATGAAATTTCATCATATGACCATTTGTTCTTTCATAACCATTTTGGAGGGAAATTTGGAAATTTAAAATTGGTTAATCACATGAGCTAAATACCATTGCCATTGTGTTCATTGGAAGATTTTGAGTGAATTTGACCATGCACATGGTACTGTTCACGTTTGGATTTGCCATGCACCACACAAATTGTCATTTTTGGTCACACACCCTATTTCACTTAATCACAATTAACCAAGCTTAATTAATTTTTTCAGTATGATTAACATGTCATATAAATACCAAATCATAACAGAATTCTGGGGTTTTTTTGCTCATTCTAGATCCAAATTCTTCTTCCCTCCAAATTTTTCTCTCCATTGAAATTCGAATTTTCTTCACATAAGCTAGTGATTTTCTTGCATATTCTTGTTCTCTGATCCTCATTTAGTGCAGATCGAGCTTTGGTTTGAAAGATTCGAGTGGAAATCAAGCATATGAAGCTCAAGAACATGGCAATGGAAACTGATTTTTGAGCTAGATCCAAGCATCTCCAAGCCTCAATTCATTCACAAAGCTTCATAGCAAGAGCTCGGGAGTAGATTTACACACTTGCCAGGCCTTGAAACTGCTGATTTCAGTGACTGCTCTTCAAGAGGTTAGGTTTTCGAGTGGCTTAATTCTTCTTTTTATGTGCCTAGACTTATAGATCTTCTCATGCTGATCAATCTGATATAAATTTCATGTGAAATGGTTGAGTATTGGCTGTGATATGGTGATTTAAAGTTTTATATGCAAAACTGTTTTTGATCGATTCTCTTGATTCGTGATGAATTAGACTTAGTTAATACTCGATCTGTGTTCTACATGAGAAGAGCTTTCTGACGATATAAATTTCATGCGAATCTGGAAAAAAAATTGGAAGGTTGTTATTGTTCCTCCACCGTCTTCATGAAGAAGATGGTGGTTTCCACCGTGTGAACCACCGTCTGGTTCAAGCTTTGAATGCTAGGGTTTTGGCCTAGTCAGATGCCACGCGAGCGCTACATGTCCAATCCATTGGTTGCGCTACCTTTGACTCGTCCACGCGTTCCTTTGACCTGTGATGTGGACGCCACATCAATTAATAAAACTGCATCGTTTTGGCCATGCATCACTTCGAATCCCAGCTCTAGCACTTTGAATTATTTTGTTCAGCGCGCTTCACTTTTATCTGAACCTGCTTCGATTCCTGCCTCAGCCATTTTTTCAAATTAATTCATCATTTCCTCTTTCCCTCCATAATTTCATGTACATTTTCCACATTTTATTTCAAACATTTTATCCAACTTTGAAAAATCATTAAAAATTGAAAACATATCCAATTAATTCCTAATTTTTTGCAAAATGTTCATGTGTTTGTCTATTATTTTTTGGTGGTGGTTTCATGATTTTATCATCTCTGGATTTTTGTTTGTGGACTGTTGATTGATCATATATGCAAAATGCGACATGCTTCATTCATTCTATCATGAAATGCTCAATAATGATCCAATTGCCATGAAATTTTGTGTGATGATTCCTAACATGATGATTGACCTTTGAGGCTTGGTTGTGTATTTTTCTCATTTTTTATTTCTGTTTTAGGCATGTGATTGTATGGTGTGACAATGTGTGTCACACAATTTGATGTTGATCTTATTCATTTTCATTGCCATATCAAATGAGCTCCTCTGTTTCCAATTTTTGGCATGATGATTATGTTTGACATATTGTATGCTCATAAAAATTTCCAGAATTGTTTGAGTCATTTCTGTTTTAATATGGAATTTTGATTCTTGTTGATCATTTGTGTGCTTTGAAATTGTCTTTGCCATAGCTTGCTCATGAGTTGACTTTGCTTGATGCTTTTGACTTAGTCCTTTTTAGGACATGTTCACGATTGATTAAATGAGCTTTATGTTGAATATTGGTTGCTGTTTTGACTTTTTACTTTGCTTTTGACCCTAGGCTTTGCCCTAGGGGTTTGAACTCACAATTTGAGCTTTGCCTTTCAGGTTCAAGCAATAAGTCCTAATGGATGATGTTGATCCCATGAATTGAGATGTAATTTGTTTTGCTTAACTAATGTTGATTGTGTTGTAGGTCCTGGGTTGGCTAACTCACTTGAGTTATGACTTGCATGTTGTGTATATTGGAAACTACTGTGGTTTGTCTGTTGATCGTTTGTCTGAATGTGAATACTGATGGTTTAGCTTTTCTTACAGGTACTTTAGCTGCTTTAACTCATTATTTGAGTTGCTTTGCTTTGCTTGTGGTTGGCATACCACTTAGGTAATCTCTTGAACTCCATGTAGTCTAGAAGACCTGCTATCTTTGGCAGGCACCTGTCTGAAGCCCTCCTTAAGAGGCAATGTTTGTGATTGTTTATATTTGTGCCATGTAATTTAAAGACCTCCTAAGTGAAGAGGCATTGGCAGATAGAAGGGATGTGCAATCCATCCCCTGCTATTCAGTTGAGTCTTTCATCTTGCTCGCACGACGTGCTGATGCATTTTGAATAAACACCCAAAATCTTGTATATAGAGTCAGACATGGTGGAGTAGGGTCCCACATTCTGGACCCCCACACCTTCATTGATTCCAAGCTCACCCAGGCCCGGGTTAATAGCTGTGAGGTCTAACCCTCATCTCCCATTTCATCTGCTCACCCTGACGGTCAATGTCAGAGGTTAAGAGCCTGAACACCCTTCTAGTTGGCTTGCTTGTCGAGGTTGATATGACCCCTTGACTAAAGCCCAGCCTTGTATGAGCCACTTGTTTGCATATAGCGTGTGATACCTATTCACCTATGCTTGTTTATCTGCTTTTGCTTCTCATCTCCTTTCTGTAGGAGTCGTATGGTCAACTTTCGAGGAAGTTGAACGTACGTATAGATAGACTTGAGTTGACTCACTGCCTGTGTGAGTCAAACTCTTGTTAGAGACTTCAACGTAGGGACCATTTGCATGACAACTTCTAGGCTCGAGTCGTAGTCTCCCTTTTAGTTGTTATTTCCCTTTGTCTCTGGTTAGGATAGAAGTTCTCCCCTGTTAAGGGGAACTACGTCGCCCTGATCCTCATACCAGATGAGGTACGTAGGCAGGAGATCATGCGAGATCTCTCCGGGCAACCTTTTCTTTTTTATGTGTGTTAGGAGTTGGATGTAAGACCAGCGATTGGCATTCCGTTTCCTTTTTGTTGTGTGCTTGGAGTCTGATGTAAGTCCAGCGATTGGCATTCGGTTTCCCGTTTGTGTTTGTTTGTTAGGAGATGTATGTAAGACCAGCGATTGGCATTCCGTATCCTATTTGCGTTTGTTTGTTCGGAGTCGGACGTAAGCCCAGCCATTGGCAGTCTGTTTCCATTTGTGTGTTTCTTTTGACGTCTCAGTGTCCCTGTTTGTGTTTTGTTTCGGCGTGCGTTAGCTGAACTACGACAGCTCTGATTCTCATTCCATATGAGATACGTAGGTATAGGATGCGATGTCCTAGCGAGCCTGTTTCCCGTTTCCCCGAACTACGTCGACTCTGATGTTTGTGTCTGACAAACTACGTAGGCCCAGGATGCGACATCCTGCCGAGTCCGCTTCTGTCTTCTTCCATCTGTGTTTTAATCCAGTGTGTGTGCATTCTTTGAGCAGTTATTCAGCAACCTTATTCTATTCTCTTGAGCATGGATCCCGTCGAGTACGACGGACGTGAGGGGTGCTAATACCTTCCCCTTGCGTAACCGACTCCCGATCCTTGCAATCTCCGGTCGTAAGACCATTTCCTTTCCAGGTTTACTTCGAGCGTTTCCTTTCCTTCCCTTGGAATAAATAACGCACGGTGGCGGCTCTGTTTGTTTTGTCTTTTCCCGCCGGTTGTTTTTCGCGTTGCGACACATATCATTTAACTTGTTTTATGTTTATGCCATTTTCACTTTGCTCATTTGAGCCATATATTGTGATTGTATATATTTGTTTGTGTATGTTTGTTTATGTTTATGGTCTTAGGACCTTAAAATACCTAATAAATAACAAAAAAAACCCTACAAAATTGTTGGTGTGGACTGTTGGGTTTGATCTGAACTTTTGGACTTAGGATTAGGCAACATTCCATATTTAAGAAGACTTGGCCAATGCCAACATTTCTGAGATTAAATATTTTGGTTTGAGCTTTCATCTGATGCAAGTATTGGGATCCACTTGAATTCATCTGCTACATGGTCATGATACAACTGCTACTTTAATCTCATGTCTAATACTTTATTCTGAGTTAATCAAGGAGTATTTCACCTGATACATGAGAAGACAAAGAAGACTGCTAGCTATGGGATTTGCTTGCTTGGATGTGGCCATCTTTATTTGATGCCTTGATCTCTATGATGTCTAATATTTCTAATTGCTTGTTGATTATTGTTTGATTCAAAGTCCAAAGGGAAAATGGGTTTTCTATATGACATTCTTGTATGTTGGATTACAACCCATTGGTCAGATCTTTTCAACTCTTAACTTTTAATTTTATGCTTAGGATTAGTCTCTTCATCTCCTCCCACTTCTTAAATTTTAAAATCTCTTCCCCTTTTCAAAAACCTTTTTTGCTTGTGATTTCAAACTTAGACCTATTTCAAATAGAAACTTTGGCCTTATGCCATTTCATTTTTAAACTCTTTTCTTAAATCAAACATGTAAATAAATCTAATCATATTGACTTGAAATTTCAAAATACAAAAAGAACTAACACCAATTCAAACTCTTGGTCCCTTTGTGCCTCTTTTAACTTAAATTTTTATTATAAGCAATCCACACATTTTGAAATTGATACCACGAACTACGAGGTTTTAATCCCTCATTTTTATGTTGGTACGTAGGCATAGGTCCGAAGGTCTTGTCAAACACAAAAATATAATCAATGAATCCTTTTCTCACCTCACACTCTATTTTTCTCAAACATCTTTTATACCAAAAACACATACACTCATAAAAAAGGGCTCCCTGGGAGTACCTTAGACACTTTGGTGGCTAACACCTTCCCTCTATGTAACCAACTCCCTTACTTGTAATCTCTGGCATTTTATTAGTTTTGATTTGAAAACTTCTTATCTTTGGGTTTTGTTCGTACTTTTCCCTTTTCCTTTGGAAACAATAAAAGCGCGGTAGCGACTCTGGTTTTATTGACGTTAAGTTTATCCATAGCTTGATGGTCATGAATTTACTGCTACAGAAGTTAAGTGGCGACTCTGCTAGGGAGTAGTCCTCAGTGGGTTTAGACTACTTTTGTATGTGTATATATATTTGTATATTTGATGTTTGTATATTTGTTTGTGTGATATAATCTGTCTGTTGTACTTAGTGATCTCTAAGTGGTAAGATAAGTTCTAACCCGAACTTGAGTGCAATTAAGATAGGAGGATGGTATAGTCATGTTCAACTTATGTGGAGTAGTCCTTAACAAGTTGACTTGAGGCCTATCTACTCAGTGGAGACCCTTTTGGAGTTACTAATATCACACTAGTTATTTGTGGTTAGGCATTACTTTCTCTGATTTGGGGTCCGAGAAGCTGAGGACCATAGAACATTTAACCCAACTTGGCCTATTTAGGACGTAGTGCGGAGACTATTCAGGTGTAAACCTGATAACAGTTGTTACGCTATACTACACTCAGACGAGTTCCTCTTGATAATACTATGGGTTGATGAGTCAGTCATCCTAACATGTAATATCTGATAGATGGAATTAAGACTCTGGGAACTCTCATAGAACATGATCTACATGTTTTTATCCTTAGTACACTCCTTTGGGATGGTTCTTAACCTGACTCCATGCTCGTGACTCGCAACAAACCCTTTGATTCTTGGTTGATCTGAACAAGTCTTGTCAATATCAGTGGAACTTGGGTGTTGATAAGGTGAAGACCATAATCCACCAAAATGGATGATTGATCTTGACAATAACTAGATCCATCCCTTGACCTTTGTTTGTGTTTGCCTTGTGTGTGATCCCTTATTTGTTATTGTTGCATTCATGCATTCATGCGCATCATAACATTCATCACACGAAAATAACTTCAAGGAACTGGGGTCTTATTGGCAAATATTTTCAGACCATGGATTATGGACGAAGGAACACTAAGAAGTACGGTTTCAGATGTCCTGATTTGAAAGAGCTAAGGAAGTTGTCATCTTTAGTATTAGATCCCTTGGACTTCAAGCAATGTCATGGGAAGCTTTTATCTGTATTATTTATTGATGTAGTTGAAGGACTCTTGAGTGTTTTGGTTTAGTTTTATGACCCTCTCTACCGATGCTTCAGTTTTCCTGATTATCAGCTTATGCCTACGTTAGAGGAGTATGTCCATCTCTTGGGAATACCTATTTCTGACAAGGTGCCTTTTAGTGGATTGGAGGAGATTCCCAGATCTCATATTATAGCTGAAGCTCTTCATCTGAAGAAGTCTGAGATTGAGACTCATTGGATGAAGAAAGGATGAGTGTTTCGGTTGACTTCTGAGTTTCTCATTGGAAAAGCTACTATCTTTGCTCAAGCCGGTAGTGTGGATACTTTTGAAGCCATATTTGTGTTGCTCATCTATGGTTTGGCTTTGTTCCCTAACGTTGAAGATTTTGTTGATGTTAACGCCATTAGAATCTTCTTGATTGGGAACCATATACCTACTCAGTTGGGTGATATGTACTTCTCTTTGCATTTGAGGAATTCTAAAGTTGGTTGAACTATTGTGTGTTGTGTTCCTCTTCTGTACAAGTGGTTTATTTCGCACTTGCCTCAGACACCTGCTTTTTTGGAGAACAAACAATGTCTACGGTGGCCCCAGAGACTTATGTCTCTCACTAATGATGATATTGTTTGGTATGACTCTACATTGAGTAGCTTGGATATTATTGACAGTTGTGGTGAATTCTCTAATGTGCCCTTCATCGGTACACAAGGAGGAATCAACTATAACCCTGTTTTGGCTCGTCGTCAACTTGGGTTCCCCTTGAGAGACAAACCTAATAACACTCAGTTAGAGGGTCTTTTCTATCAAGAGGGTAAATATCCCTAACATTTGAACCAGAAGATGATACATGCTTGGCATAATATGCATAGGAAAGGAAGATCCGAGCTTGGCCAGCGCAACTGTGTAGCTTTGGAAGCTTACACTATTTGGGTGAAGAAGAGAGCTTTGGAGCTGAAGATGTCGTACGCTTGTGAAAGACCTATGTCTTTGGTTGTGGTTGAGCCATCAACTCTCCCTAACTAAGATGTAGAGGAGTTGGAAGACGCACTCACCAAGATGAAGCAAGAGAAAGATATGTAAGAAGAGCGGTTCCACGCTTCGAGCCGAAAGCATGAGGAGTTGCAGCTTAAGTCGAAAGACAAAGACGCGCTTATTGAACTTCTTGAAGATCGAGCAATGAAAATACAAAGAGAGCCAGAGGGTCCATCTTCCTCTAGTATGCCTCAGCCTTCCGGTGCTTGGAAGAAGATTATTGATCAGCTTGTCCTTGAGAAGGTTCAGATAGATGAAGACATCTTTTGAGTCCAACATTCGCGACATCCGAAGGAAGTACGCACCTGCAACCAGATCATCTGACACTGTTGCTAGGGGATCCTTAGAATGATTAGTTTCCTTTTCTCTTATATTTGTACTTTGGTTTCTGAAATTGTACTCAGTGTAATCCTTCCAAATTATATGAATAAAAAGAGATTTTTATAGTCAATCAAATTGTTATTATTGTTTAAATATATATATATATATATATATATATATATATATATATGTATATGTATATATATATATATATATATATATATATATATATATATATATTCAAATAAGAACTTCATGTGTTCCTTGAAAATAAATAAAAAATAAAAAGACATTGCATTTCATGCATCATTTGCATAGCAGGTTTTCTTGCACCAGATTGTCTTATCGGTTATTTTTTTGTGCTTCAGCCAAGCTGACTCACCGATACAACACTCGTGTCGATCAACCCAAGATCATGGAACATTTGGAACAAGAGAATAGAGAGCTGAAGGATGAGATTGCACGGTTGACTGCCATGATGGAGTCTGTTCTTGCTGTGCAGAATCAGTCTTCACCAACTTCCGCAACTCCTCCCCAGAGGACTGTCATTTCTGAGGTTGCTACCTCAACTGTTCTCGTCGCTGCTAGCCAATCTGGTTCGTCCATGCCTGCTATATTTCTGTGGGGAATTCCACCAAACTTTAGGCCTGAAGGTTTTGCACCCACCTTTGTCTTTATGCCAGCATCTAGCTCGGCCATGTCTATGCCGCCACTAGTTGTTCATACTTTTCCTCGTGTTGAGGACACCATCTACCATTCTGAGCCATCTGAGGGCCCAGATGTATATGAAAAGATGGATGAAATGAAGGATCAGTTCCTTGAGCTGCGAAAGGAGTTGAAAACATTGAGAGGAAATGACCTATTCAGTAAGAGTGCTACTGAGCTCTGCCTAGTGTCGAACGTAAAAATCTCGATGAAGTTCAAAGTCCCTTACTTTGAAAAGCATAAGGGAAATACTTATTCGTTAAGTCACCTTGTCATGTACGCCAGAAAGATGTCAACTCAAACTGATAATGATCAATTATTAATTCACTACTTTCAAGACAGTTTGACTGGAGCTGCTTTAAGATGGTATATGGGGCTAGACAGTGCAAGTATTCATACTTTCAACGACTTAGGTGAAGCCTTTGTCAAGCAATACAAATACAACGTTGATATGGTGCCTAATAGAGACCAGCTGAGGTCTATGTCTCAAAAGGATAAGGAGACATTCAAAGAGTATGCTCAGAGATGGAGAGAACTTGTTGCTCAAATTAATCCTCCATTGGAAGAGAAAGAGATGACGAATATTTTCCTGAAGACACTGAGTTCGTTTTATTACGAATGTATGATTGCCAGTTCCCCCAATGACTTTACCGAAATGGTAAACATGGGGATGAGATTAGAAGAGGGAGTTCGTGAAGGACGCTTGTCCAAGGAAGAAGCATCGTCCAGTAAGAAGTATGGGAGTGGTTTCTCCAAGAGGAAGGAGGGGGAAACCAATTCAGTATCTGTGGGGAGGCAGAGGAGGCCTCATGTCAGAAGGAGTTCTCAACTGCGTCTGCATCAAAATCAAGTTTCTTCAGTGATTCCCGTTTTTTCCAATAATTCCAACAATCAATATGTTCCAATTCAACAACAACAACGTCAACAACAATCGCAACAAAGAACCAACTACAATAACAACAATAATAAACCACAAAACTTTGAGAGGAAGAAGGTCTATTTTGACCCCATTCATATGTCCTACGCAGAATTATATCCATCTTTGGTTCTTAAGAACTTACTTCAACCCAAAAATCCACCGCAAATCCCCGAGCCACTTCCATGGTGGTTCAAACTTGAACTCCATTGTGCCTTTCACCAGGGAGCCCCTGGCCATGACATTGAGAAATACTACCCGTTGAAGTACGAAGTACAAAATCCCATGAAGAGTGGGATGGTGTCCTTTGAGGACCGTGTGCATAATGTGAAAGCCAATCCATTGTCTGCTCATGGTAATGTTACTGTCAACATGGTGGATGGTTGTCCGAGAAATTTCCGAGTCTTTGATGTACGTCGTATCCGTAGGTCTCTGGTGGATATGCATAGAACATTGTGTTTGATTAGTGATTGTGAGCACGACCATGATGGTTGTGCAATATGTAGTGTGAATCCTCGTGGGTGTATGATCGTCAAGAGGGATATCCAGAGGTTGATGGACGAGAATGTAATCCAGATTCAACAGTCGAGGGATATAGATGATGTGAATGTGATTGTTCCTATATTTAAGACCCCTGTGCGGGTAGTGATTCAGTTTGATAGCAGCAACAACAACATTGTTAATAGATCGGTATCACCGTTAGCAATACGGTTAGCAGGCCCTGTCCCGTACGCATCCGATAAAGCTGTGCCTTATCAGTATAATGCCACGATGGTGGAGAATAGCCAAGAAATTCCGTTACCCGTAGCAAATTTGTGGTAAATGTAGCTGATATTGCAAAGGTGACCCGTAGTGGTCGTGTCTTCGGTCCGGTTTTTTCGAGGGAGGTAAAGGATATTTAAATCAGTAAGAAGGTGGACGTTCCTATGGTGAATCCAGTTAGTGCTCCAGCATGTTAGTCTGGTGAATCCAGCAAGTTGAAGCCTAATGATGATGATGAAGTGTTGAGGTTGATGAAGAGGAGTGAGTTCAATGTGGTGGAGCAACTGCTCCAAACTCCGTCAAAGATTTCAGTATTGTCTATGTTAATGAATTATGAAGCACACGGAGAGACGTTGCAGAAAGTGCTAGAGCAAGCCTATGTTGAACAAGATGTTACTCTGGATCAGTTTGACCACATTGTTGCTAATATTACTTCCTGCAATAATCTATGCTTTTGGGACGAAGAGCTTCCAGAGGAAGGAAGAAATCACAATTTAGATCTCCATATTTCTATGAACTGCAAGGAGGATGCATTGTCCAATGTGTTGGTCGATACTGGTTCTTCTTTGAATATGCTTCCAAAGTCGACTTTGTCCAGGCTTTCTTATCAAGGTGCCCCTATGAGGTACAGTGGCGTGATTGTCAAAGCGTTCGACGGTTCTCGTAAAACTGTCATTAGTGAAGTGGACCTTCCAGACAAGATAGGTCCGAGTGATTTTCATATTAATTTCCAAGTAATGGATATCCATCCGACCTATAGCTATTTATTGGGAATGCCATGGATTCATGAGGCAGGAGTTGTGACATCTACTCTACACCAGAAGCTTAAATTTGTGAAGAGCGAAAATCTTGTCGTTGTTGGTGAAGAGAATGAACTTTTGGTGAGACATCTGTCATCCTTTTCTTATGTTGAAGCTGAGGAGGAGGTTGGAACTCCGTTCCAAACCTTGTCTATTGTTGAAGTGAAGAAAACTGGGGCAACCATGTCTTCTTTGAAGGATGCTCAGAAAGCTATTAAGACTGGCAGTGTTGATCAGTGGGGTCGTATGATAGAGATTGCCAAGAACAAGAATAGGGTCGGATTAGGATTCCATCTAGGGTCGTTCAATGTCAAAGCTGAAGATGTGCAACCGAGTTTCCGCCGTGGAGAGTTCATTCATGGTAATGATCAACACACAGCTGTTGTGGTCGAGGATGATGATGATAAAGACGAAGCTTACGCCAACTTTATGACGCATGGCCAGACTTGCAACAACTGGGTTGCTGTTTGTGTTCCTATTATTATTCACCGCTCTAAGTAATTTGTTTTTATTTTAAAGAAAAATCCTTCTCTTATGCCTAAGGAGAAGTGAACATTGTTAGGCATTTCAATTATCATCAATCAAATACAATTTTATTCATCCACATCTATGATGTTTTATTTTTACTTTTTGCTTTTCTGAAAATGGTAATCATAAAAAAAACATAAATAAGTAATAAACTTCCATCTGTATAATATTTGGTCACAATTCACTTCTCTAAAATCAAAATATCAAATCATTATGCAGGATGATTCCCAAACCCATTGAATACAATGATCCTACTCACTCTCAAAACTTCGATTTCCCCGTGTTTGAGGCTGAGGAAGAAACTGATGATGAAGAAGTATCTGATGAATTATCTCGTTTACTTGAGCACGAGGAAAAAGCCATTCAGCCATTTGAAGAGCAGATTGAACTAGTCAACTTGGGTTACAAAGATGATATGAAGGAAGTCAAGATCAGGTCTCAACTGTGTCCAACGGCTAAGAAGGAGTTGATTGATCTTCTTCGAGAGTATTCTGATGTGTTTGCTTGGTCCTATCAATACATGACTGATTTGGATTCTGAGATTGTGGAGCATAGATTACCGTTGAAGCCAGAATGCCCGCCGGTCAAGTAGAAGTTAAGGAGAACTCATCCGGATATGGAGGTAAAGATCAAAGAAGAAATGCAGAAGCAGATTGATGTTGGTTTTCTTGCTACCGCCGAGTATCCGCGGTGGGTGGCCAATATTGTGTCGGTTCCTAAGAAAGATGGAAAAGTCTGTATGTGTGTTGATTACAGAGATTTGAACAAAGCTAGTCCAAAAGATGATTTTCCTCTGCCACACATTGATATGTTGGTAGATAATACAGCTAAATTCAAAGTCTTTTCGTTTATGGACGGACTTTCTGGTTATAATCAAATCAAGATGGCACCTGAAGATATGGAGAAGACCATATTCATTACACCCTGGGGAACATTCTGTTATAGAGTGATGCCTTTCGGTTTAAAGAATGCTGGTGCAACGTACCAGAGAGCTATGACCACTCTTTTTCATGATATGATGCATAAAGAGATTGAAGTCTACGTCGATAATATGATTGCTAAATCAAGTGATGAGGAAGAACATGTTGAGTATTTGTTGAATTTATTCCAGCGTTTGAGGAAGTACAAACTCCGCTTGAATCCCAATAAGTGTACTTTTGGTGTTTGTTATGGTAAGTTGTTGGGCTTTATTGTCAGCGAGAAGGGTATTGAAGTTGATCTTGCCAAGGTCAAAGCAATACAAGAAATGCCTGCGCCCAAAACTGAGAAGCAAGTCAGAGGTTTCCTCGGTCGTTTGAATTATATTTCAAGATTCATATCGCATATGACTGCCATGTGTGCACCTATATTCAAACTTCTTCAGAAATATCAGTCTTATGATTCGACCGAAGATTGCCAGAAATATTTTGACAGTATCAAAGAGTATTTGCTTGAGCCTTTGATTCTGTCTCCACCTGTTGAAGGAAGACCTTTAATCATGTATTTGACTATGCTTGATGATAGTATGGGTTATGTTCTTGGTCAGTAAGATGAATCTGGAAAGAAAGAATATGCAATTTACTACCTCAGTAAGAAGTTCATCGACTGTGAGACTCCGTATTCTATGCTTGAAAAGACCTGTTGCGCATTGGCTTGGGATACTAAGAGTTTGCGCTAGTATATGTTGAATCATACTACTTGGTTGATATCTAAAATGGATCTAATCAAGTACATTTTCGAGAAGCATGCTTTAACCGGGAGGATTACCCGTTGGAAGATGTTGTTATTCGAGTATGATATTGAATACCGATCTCAAAAAGCGATTAAAGGTAGTGTCTTGGCTGACCACTTGGCTAACCAGCCTATTGAAGATTACCAGTCAGTGCAGTATGATTTTCCTGAAGAAGAAATCTTGTACCTAAAGATGAAAGATTGCGATGACCATTGCTTGAAGATGGGACAGAACCTGGTTCCCGTTGGGGCATGGTATTTGATGGAGCTGTTAATCAGTACGGTAATGGCATTGGGGCAGTGATTATTACTCCTCAAGGCACTTATTTTCCATTTATAGCTAGATTGAGTTTCAAATGTACAAACAATATAGCTGAATATGAAGCTTGCATTATGGGGCTTGAAGAGGCCATTGATCTCAGAATCAAGTATCTTGATGTCTATGGGGATTCATCTTTGGTTGTGAATAAAATAAAAGGTGAACGGGAGATGAATCAATCCGGTTTGATACCATATAGAGATTATGCGAGAAGGATTTCAACTTTCTTTACAAAGGTTGAGTTTCATCATATCCCTCGAGATGAAAATCGGATGGCAGATGCTCTTGCAACGTTGGCTTCCATGATTGTGGTGAAATTCTAGAATGAAGTTCCTAATTTGACCGTGATGCGTCTTGATAGGCCAACTCATGTATTTGATGTTGATGAGGTCAAAGACGAGAAGTCCTGGTATTTTGATATGAAGTGTTTTCCTCCAAAGTCAGACTTACCCGCCTAGGGCATCTTTGAAAGATAAGAAGACTTTGAGGAGATTGGATGGAAATTTCTACCTGAATGGTGATGTGCTTTACAAAAGAAACTTCGATATGGTTCTGCTCAGATACGTGGATAGACACGAAGCAGACTTATTGATAACAGAAGTCCATGAAGGTTCCTTTGGTACTCATTCCAATGGACATGCTATGGCTAAGAAGATATTGAGAGCAGGTTACTATTGGATGACAATGGAATTTGACTGTTGCAAGTTTGTGAAGAAACGCCACAAGTGTCAAATTTATGCAGATAAGATTCATGTTCCTCCAATGCTATTGAATGTCATCTCCTCTCCATGACCTTTCTCCATGTGGGAAATTGATGTGATTGGCATGATTGAGCCTAAAGCTTCGAACGAACATCATTTCATTTTGGTGGCTATTGACTACTTCACAAAGTGGGTTGAAGCGGCATCGTATGCGAACGTAACCAAGCAAGTTGTTGTAAGGTTTATCAAAAATAAGATTATATGCTAGTATCGTGTGCCAAATAAGATCATTACTGATAATGGATCTAACTTGAACAACAATATGGTGGAAGCTCTTTGCAAAGACTTCAAGATTGCACATCATGATTCTTCTCCCTACAAACTTAAGATGAATGGGGTTGTTGAAGCTATGAACAAGAACATCAAGAAAATCATTCAGAAAATGGTTGTAATGTACAAAGGTTGGCATGAAATGCTCCCGTTTGGCTTGTATGGGTACCGTACATCCATCCGCACTTCAACAGGGGCAACCCCTTTCTCACCTGTTTATGATATGGAAGTCGTGCTCTCGGTAGAGGTTGAGATCCCATCATTGTGTGTCTTAATGGAAGCCAAGTTGACTGAAGCTGAATGGTGTCAGATTAGATATGACCAACTGAATTTAATTGAAGAGAAGAGGTTGACTGCTGTAGTGGGGTTTTCGTTACCTTTAGGTTTATTGACTAAACCAAAAGTCAACATACAATTTGAGTCGCCACCGCACTTTTATTTTTCCAAAGGAAAGGCTAAAAAGCGAACAAAAGCCAAGTAAGAAGTTTTTCAAATCAAAAACTAATAAAAATGTCAGAGATCTAGGTAAGGGGGTTGGTTATGAAATGGGAAGGTTTTACGCACCCAAAACATCCTTAGTACTCAAAGGGAACCCTTTTTGCAAATATGTGTTGCAGGTTGGTATTTGTGAAAAGATTTATGCAAAAAGATTGGAGGGATGAGAAGAGAATAAATTATATTTACAAATTTGTTGTTTGAATGGATGAACCCATTGCCTACGTACCATCACAAAGGAGGATCAAAACCTCGTAGTTCGGGGTAAAAACTTCAAAGATTGGTGAATTGATTTTAGTCAAAAGCCTTAAGGTCTTTTGTTATCAAAGGGATAAAACTCAACCTAAACCAACAATCCACCAGGTGAGGAGGGCTTCAACATGCTAGTGAGGGGGTAACCCTAGAATAAGCATGGAAGACTAATAATCCAACACTAAGGATAAGGTGAGTTTTACATCAACCACTATGATAACTCAAACCTATGACTAATGTTTTTGAAAGGTTTTAACAAGTGGCCATTGGAACCATAAAAAAACTTGAAGTGAGTTATATTTACAAGTTAAAGTTATTTACAAAATGAGGTCAAAGTTGGATTAACATCTATTTACAAATGAGTATTTATGAAAAGAGTTTTGAAAAGTCAAAGGCCTAAGGCCTAGGTTTCTAATTTGAAACAAAATCAAAGTTTTGAAAATGATTTTTGGCTTGGTTAGAATGGGGAGAAGAAGAGAATGGCTATTCCTAAAGCAATACAAAGATAAGAGGGGAAAGAAAAACCATTGGAGTTCCTTTTCTTGGAGTCATAGAGATGACTCAAGATGCTCCTTTCCTTTCGATTTAGCACACAAACAAACAATCAATAATTTGAATTCAAGCTTCTAGGATCTCCATTTGGCTTGGCTCTTAACTTGGATACTCATGACAATGGTCCTCTTTTCACAATCTCAAGGTGGGATCCCTATCACACAAAAGCAAACATCAAAAAGTTCACAACACAATAAAGGGAATGGACAAAGAATAAGTTTAGAGGAGAAGTCTTTTGAGATCAACTTTGAGTTTTAGCATTCTAAAGGCATGACGCCTAGTTGATCTTCAACAAATTTTGCATTCTAAAGGCATGAGGCCTAGTTGCTCTTTAAC
Source organism: Lathyrus oleraceus (assembly GCF_024323335.1). NCBI lineage: Eukaryota > Viridiplantae > Streptophyta > Magnoliopsida > Fabales > Fabaceae > Lathyrus > Lathyrus oleraceus. Next base: position 431,822,868 of record NC_066585.1, on the reverse strand, counting down.
TCCTTTAAGCATAGGTAAGTCCTAATTCTAAGTCCTTTCTCCTTTTGCATTTGAATTCAAATCAAACAAACACAAAACAACACAAGATAGCAATATATTTATATACAATAATGGGCTCAAATGAGCAAAATAAAAATGACATAAACATAAAATATGTGCTCAAGTGAGCAAAGTAAAAATCAATATGAATAATGAGCAAGAAATAAATGACATTAAAAGTAAATGGCAATAAATTAAATGCTCAAATTAAAGTTAGTAGTTAGTAAGGTTATGTTAGCTTGTCATAAGACAATGTAGCGCTATGTTAAGCAATCGTAAGTGGACTAATGTAGTAGTCACACCTATCTGAGGCCGGTCAATAAGAATATAGGCAAAGAACACAAGTTAGAGATCATGACTAGTAAGCCAAGCTCAAAAAAAAAAACTTACCATGCCAAATAAAAGGGGAAGGGCCTTGTATTGACTTTTAGTTATTTGCTTGACCAAGAAGCAACCTATCTTGGACACAAAACAACTCACTTGATCAAGGATCAAGTTGAGTTTGGTTTGGATCAAAGAAGGTTAAACTTCTCATTTGTCAAGACCCACTTCAAGACTTTAACTCATTGGCCATTGATGGAAAGAAAGGGATGAAGATGAAAGGGAGGGGAAAAGAAGACCACAACCAAATCCAATTGATCAAATGTGAATCAAATAAACATCAATCAACACAAAACAGAAGAGAAATGAAGATAACAAGTCAAAGAGTCAATGGTATTTTTTTTGGTATTTTTGAATTAAAATAAAATGCAAATAAAAAATAAACAAATAAGGTTGAACATCAAATTCAATTCAAATCAACTTCAACAAGTCCAATTAAATTCTCATAGGTTCAACATGGTCAAACAAACTTTGACTAATTTTCTCACAAAATATTGAAATCAGAAAGTAATTAAAAACAATTAAAAATAGCATAATATGAATTAAAATCTCAAATAATCTCAAGTCAAATAAGGAATTGATGAGACTATTTTTCATTGACTTATCATGATCCATAAATGCTATGAAAATATTTTTGGATTTTTTAAAAGTCAGAAAGTATTTTAAAATGAATTAAAATCACTAAAAAATAAAATAATCCATGAAAAATATCAAATGAAGTCACAAAAATAATTAAAAATCATAATATGAAACTAGATTTTTCAAGAAATTTTTTGGAATTGGTCTCATATTTTTCTGACTTCAAATGAATTTTTTACGAATTTTTGAAAATCAAATGAATTAATTGAAAATAAAAAGAAAATGGAATAAATGAAAAAAAAACGCAGCCACATGATGCGCTTCATTAATTGACGTGGCAAGGATGTATGGTCCAGATTTGAGGACACACGTTGCTCACAAGTTAAACGCGCTACACAAGGCATTAAATGAAGTAATTGAAATGGACGTATGAGATTAGATCGTGGCAAGGTGATCCAATGGTCCAAGTGTGCACACGTGGTGGTGGTGGTGGAAACCACCATCTTCTCCGACCAGACAACAAATTCTGGCCACCAGTTGCTGGAAAATGAAACTTAATAAAAATTAAAAACAAGGCCATGGAAATGAAACTCATGTGATGGAGATCATCACTGTATCAATGGATCTCCCTCACTCTTTCTATATTGAGAGAAATGTGAAGGAGAAAAACATGGTGTTCATACTCAATGTTCATGAAATGATGAATTGAAAGCACCAACGGCTTGCCTCAAGTGTGAGGACTTCAGAAAACCACAGAAACACAAGGATACTATATTGAATTAAGAGTTCTAGATCCAAAAAGTTTGAATGTATACCTTCAAATGGATGAACTTCTGGCCACGAATCCTTCAAGATTCTTGCTCCTCTTTGATCCTTGACTGTAATGGAAATGAAAAGGCTAAGGAATCAGACTTTAAAACTCAGCAAATGATGCTGAATTTCAAGCTCGAAAGTGTGAAATTTTTTGGGTGATTCCTTTGGTAATGGCTATGGTTTCAGTGCTGTAACATATCAGATCTCCCAAAGGTTGATGAATGAAGCTCATGGCGCCTCTATTTATAACTGAATGTGGCTGAATCCCACGCTTCTTTCCTGTGCATGGCAATTTGAATTTGGATGCATGGGCATGTGCAAGCGTGTGGAAGGCCCAATGATGGCTGAAAGAGATTGCTGAGTTCACATAGAAAGCCTTTGCACGTGCACATGAAGTGGAAACATCTTGCATTCCAAGTTATAACATGAAATATCCAAAATGCACCTAAATGAAGATAATTTTGAAACTCACAAATGGTAGATCCAAATGAGTATTGCCAGTAATGGTTGGAAAGCTCTTGAAACAAGGAACAAAAGTCATGTTGGGTAAAAAATCATTTGGAATTTTTAAATTGATGAAAACTTGCTTGGAAAATTCAAGTACAAAACATGTGCAAATTACTTTGAAACATTTCACGAAAAGCAAGCTTAATCAAACCCATATGTCCTCATTATAAAAGCTTCAAATGGAAAAACCTCCAACATACAAGTTGTATATCCTTTCAATATAGTCAATCTAGACTCAAATTTTACATCATTTGGAGTTTCTATGACAACGTTATGGGCATTTGAAGTTGGGTACTTTTTCAAATGCAATGAATTAGGTCCAAGATGACCTTTAATGTTTTTCATTATCACATGTATTTATTTTAGGATTATGAAATTTTGTCCAACATAACATTTGAAGTAGATATCTCAAGCTTTCCAATTCATTTGGTCTAACCTCAAAATCATAAATATTACGGAAGTTATTCCCTTGGTAAGTTGACCCAAAATTAGGGTTTCAGTCAAAATGACCTATAATGTTTTGAAATGAATGATGACCTTAAAATTTTAAAATGTAGTTTTTATGAACATGAAAGTTGTTAATATGGTTATTAAGAACAAGTTTTCTCTTGGGGTCATCTTAAGTTGACAAACACATCAAAAGTTATATCTTATTGGTGCTCAGCTTAGTTAGATGACTTAACTGGTCAACTTTTCAAGGCCAAACTTCCAAACTTGATGAATGAATGATTGAGGGGCATCAAATAGGCTCATGCATGCATAAAATGATGAATGAAAGAACTTCCCTTGATTAAATTTGATCAGAGGTTGAGGTTGCTTCATGGGCAAGGCACAGTCAAAGCATACTGAAATTAGGGCTTCCTTGGGAAACAATCTTCAAGCCCTTTGAGTTATCTTGATCAAATTGGAAAATTTAGATACTTGGGAGACATGTATGATGATTAGGAGCTTTATGAACCATTGTCATGCTTTTTCTCTTATTCATCTAGCCATTTCATTGGGCTTAGGAGCCTCTTAGGAGCATGGGAGCACATGATCATTTGAGCTTCAAAACAAAAAGAGTTAGTGACATATTTTTGTGCTTTTGGTTAGTAATCAAATCAGAAAAGCAATAATATACAATACAAGCATGCTTGGTGGTCTCAAAACACTCAAACAAGTCCCAACCCTATGGTTAAGGAGCCAAACATGCTATGATCCTTGAGGCAATGCACTTGTGCAATAACATGATGCCATGAGGGATCTTAGGGTCAAAATTAGGGTCTTAAAGATGACCCTATTTAAGGTCGTTCTAGCCGGAGATACGAAGGTTAAAATCTTCGTCTCCACGAGATAGAATGAGCTTAAATAATAACAAAGAGACGAATTTTGGTCTTTAAGAGACCTCATGATGCAAATGTATGCATGCAAAAATAAAATCTTCATGGTGAATAGTTGCCACAAAGGAAAAGAAATCGGGAGAAACTGAAAATCCATAGGAGTAACACACTCACTAGAGAAACAAAGACTCTAGGGGGAAATTAAGGTAAAAATGCGTGAGCAGGTCACGACTTGAAAACTAGCTGGGAGACACGAAGGGATTCCATGAAAATAAATCGATGGAAAGACTCGAGCTGACGCAAAGATGCATGTATTGGGGAAAATGCCAATACATCAAAACTATCCATAACGGATAAAAAACCGGACTCAGACGAGGATGTACACACAGGACTCAGCTGAGAAAGAAACAACGAGATATTACCGGTTACTGGGTAATATACTCAAAGCGAGACATGTTATCAAAACACCGATTACTGGGTGAGAGAACAACACGCTCAGGGAGAAAGAATATCTAAGACCGGTATAAGGGTGAAAGATATCAATCATCCGAAACATCTGAGGAGGACCCAAAAGGCACATCTCAGCTCAGGAAAATCTGACTCCACAGGGGACAAAAAGTCATAATAGGGAGTAGAAGGAAGGAACACCAGGGATACCGGTTACTGGGTATAGAATAGGTGACCAACGAGGTGTGAAATGGGAACAAATCCAAGACACTCATCATCCGAAAGGAGGGCTGAAAAGCAAACTCGACTTACAGGATGGGCATTTGATTCCACGAGGAAGTACGAATCTTACTCGACTGAGGAAGAAAAAGACTTTGACTGACAAGCGCATGAGATATATTATCTACTACCGTTATATGGGTAAAACGTAGATAACATACTCGCATGGAAGATTATCCACAACCGGTTACTGGGTTAATAAAGGATAAATCGACCGAAAAGAAAGCGCATCGGGATACCGGTTAATGGGTATAAAATGATGACCAATCAGAAGGAGAAATAATCATTACCAAACAAGGGTAAATGAAAGATGACTCGCTAGGGATAAATTGCCTGACAAAAGCAATCATCCCGGAGATATATCACCGGTTATTGGGTGGTATACTCAAAATGAAGGAATATCAATACCGATTACTAGGTAAAGATAACCAACAACAAGGGGATTACATCTACCAGTTACTGGGTAGAAAACCACAGAAATAAGACTTACAACTACCGGTTACTGGGTAGAAGGCCATAGAAATAGGACTTACAACTACCGGTTACTGGGTAGAAGGCCAGAAGATCCGCTGGGGAAAGGATGAACAATTACTGGTTATTGGGCAATTGAACAACTGAACCACAAGGAACTGCATGGGATAACAAGAAAGGAAGTCAATATAGGAACAAACTAGAAAGACACAATCAAACAAGACTCAACCCGATGAGGATATAACTCAGGGGAGTAATGCCATCCCGATACACCACTGGGGAGGAAACTGAAACAATAGTCATCCACGAGGACATAGCTCAGTGGGGATGAAAGAAGGAAAGATATACACTTTCTGCCTATTGGGCTGACTCTATATGGAGAGATCAGACACAAACATCTGCTTGGGGAAGAATTTTTCACCAATAGCAGGAGATAACAAGTAAAGATATATGGCAAAAAAGAATGCAACATGAATATCTGAATGCTATGATTATGCATGTATATGCATGATTCGTGTATGATTAATGCTGACAAACAGACATATCTAACACAAACAAGTCCAAGAATCACGAACAGACACTCGGCAAACATCTCGACAAGAAAGGTGAAGCCCACTGGAGAATTCAAGCTTGGGAACAACCCGAGAAGGATGAAAATAAATCATCGAGGATATCAAACCTATCCCAGAGCTACACTAGTTAAGGATACAAATAAGATGTATTCAGGAGCAGCGAAAGAAGATGATCAAACAGAGAACTCAAATCTGATGGGGATCATCTCTGGGATAAGAGTAAACAAGGGAAGACTTCAAGGAGCAAGCAATCCTGACAAAAGGAAGATGCAGAAAATCTAGCAGGGAGTTTCCATCAACTCTCTCGGGGATAGGTAGTTAAAACACAATAAGATCCACCAGAGAAGAAACTCTACTAGGGAAGCTTATTAAGGAATGATGTGAAACTCCATGGGGAACAACCACCAATCAGATGTACATTAATTAAAACACTCCCTTCTAACTGCTGGAGAGGAAACTCTGCAAAGGGGAAAAATAGCATTTTGCTCCACTAGGGAAGGAAATAAACATCTTCAACACCAGATCTCAATGCTAGAAGAAATCTTCAGACTCGGAGGAGATACAAACATCAAATTCTGATCTGGCAACCCTACCAGGGACAAGCTGTAAATGCTCTTGAGGGAACCACCCTGGCTGGAGAGACTGGGAATGGATCCATCATCCACAAGCGACATACCGGGGACACTCCTTTTCAAAATAAATGAAAAGGAAAACAAACCCTTCAATCAACTGGCGACTTTACTGGGGAAATGATTATCACATTCTCATTCTCCTGGAGATTCTTACTCGGACTGGGGAAAGACCATCTTCCTCATGAGTAAACAGTGAGGCAAGGAAAATTCTCAACTCCAAGCATACCAACTTTTATCAATCTATAAGGGATTTTAGGTCAATCCACACAAGGGATGACAACCATATAATTGATAAAACAAAAATGCTAGTGCCTGATATAGAGGGATACACGTCTCTAAAAGATCAAGGCAAGAACTGGAACAGAAGGGATCATCCCCAGATCAACCATACAACCAATCATGGATTGCTAAGACTCTGCGGGGGAGGCAAGCATGTATGCACAAACAAACTATTCGGGAATGCGTTGGATGAACATCCACAAATTATGCTAAGGGAAAGCAATCTAATAAGATAGATCAATCCACTGCCATCAAAGAGAACTTCTCATATCAGACTCTCTGGGAAGCTGATGATGTATCATTCTTTCTGCGCTCGCTGGGGAGACAACTTGAATTCTGATGAAGAGGATATAAGGATGCCAGGATATGAATAAATGTCTTACCTTTTGGTAATCATACTATCCTTGGGAAAGCACTGAGGACATTCCACTTATCCTTTCAGTCATTGTGAATGTTCATTTTGTTTAAAACAGTTTATTTATGAAAATTTTATTTGTTTAAAACAATGATATTTATCAATTAAAACATGCAAATATTTGTTAAACAGAAACAAATAAGAGTGCAAAGAATTGGATAAAGGCTCAAATTTATTTAAGGGAATGGTAGTCCGCAGATGGCGAGACTCCATGGATCTTTACAAATTTGAAATTGGTGATATACATGGAAAAGCGCTACATTGAACATAATGATCGTTTCTCCACCAACTCTGAATCCACTATATTCAAAACTTCAGTTGATAATGACTGAGCGAGAATCTTTGACAGATGACAGTTGTAGAACAAAGTCTTGTCAGGATGCAGTTACTTGCCAAATCCCTAATTTTGCCTAGATTGCCCCAGAGTGAGGTACTCAATCTAGAAGGATATATATTCATTTTTTTCATGTCTCTAACTTTTACCCGGACCTCCCTTTCGGGTTTTCAATCCACCGAGACGCTCATTTTTTCCTAAGCCACCCTTTCAGGTTTTCAACTTAGCGAGCTATTCTATTTTTATTTTAGGCAAAGTATTTCTTAACTGCATCTGAATTCACAGGACGAGTGAAATCCTCCCCATCCATAGTTGTGAGCAACAAAGCACCACCGAAAAAGGCTCTCTTAACAACATATGGACCTTCATAGTTTGGAGTCCACTTTCCCCTGGAATCGGGCGCGAAAGACAAGACTTTCTTGAGCACGAGGTCACCTTCTCGAAACACACGAGGCTTAAACTTCTTATCAAAGGCTTTCTTCATCCTTTGCTGGTACAACTCACCATGACACATGGCAGTTAATCTCTTCTCTTCAATCAAATTTAGTTGGTCATAACGACTCTAAACCCATTCAGCCTCAGTCAACTTGGCTTCCATCAAGACTCTCATTGATGGGATCTCGACCTCTACGGGGAGCACAACCTCCATGCCATATACAAGAGAGAAAGGGGTTGCCCCTGTTGAAGTGCGGACAGATGTACGATAGCCATGCAAAGCAAATGGCAGCATCTCATGCCAATCCTTGTACGTAACAACCATCTTCTAAATAATCCTCTTGATGTTCTTGTTAGCAGCTTCAACAGCCCCATTCATCTTGGGTCTATAGGGAGAAGAATTATAATGTGCAATATTGAACTCACTACACAGTTCTTTCATCATCTTATTGTTCAAGTTAGATTCATTATCAGTAATGATCTTGTCTGGCACACCATATCGGCATATGAGTTGGTTCTTGATAAACCTCACAACCACCTGCCTGGTCACATTTGCATACGATGCCGCTTCAACCCACTTGGTGAAGTAATCAATGGCTACGAGAATAAAACGGTGATCGTTCGACGCCTTAGGCTCAACCATGCCAATCATGTCAATTCCCCACATGGAGAAAGGCCATGGTGAGGAAATAACATTCAGAAGTATCGGGGGAATATGAATCTTATCCGCATAAATCTGACACTTGTAGCATCTCTTCACATACTTGCAGCAGTCAGACTCCATTGTCAGCCAATAGTAGCCTGCTCTCAACATCTTCTTCGCCATAGTATGTCCATTGGAATGAGTACCAAATGAACCCTCATGGACTTCAGTCATCAACAGGTCTGCTTCGTGTCTATCCACGCATCTGAGCAGAACCATGTCAAAATTCCTCTTATAAAGCACATCACCATTAAGGTAGAAACTGCCAGATAGTCTCCTCAAAGTCTTCTTATCTTTAACAGATGCCCCAGGCGGGTAAGTCTGACTTTGGAGAAAACACTTGATATCATAATACCACGGCTTATCATCTTCACCTCTTCAACTGCAAACACATGAGTTGGTCTATCCAAGCGCATCACAGTAATATTTGGGACTTCATCCCAATAATTGACAACAATCATTGAAGCAAGTGTAGCGAGACCATCCATCTGATTCTCATCTCGAGGAATATGATGGAAATCAACCTTAGTAAAGAAAGTTGAAATCCTCCTCGCATAATCTCTATATGGGATGAGGTCAGGCTGATTCGTCTCCCGTTCACCCTTAATCTGATTAACAACAAGGGCCGAATCACCATAAACATCAAGATGTTTGATCCTAAGATCAATACATTCTTCCAAACCCATAATACAAGCCTCATACTCCGCCATATTATTCGTGCATTTGAAAGTTAGCCTTGCTGTAAAAGGAAAATGTGTGCCTTTAGGAGTAATAATCACTGCCGCAATACCATTTCCATACTGATTGACAGCGCCATCGAACACCATACCCCATCGGGAACCAGGCTCTAGCCCTTCATCGAGCGTAGGCTCATCGCAATCTTTCATCTTCTAATACAGAATCTCCTCATCAGGGAAGTCGTACTGCACAGACTGATAATCTTCAATTAGTTGATGCGCTAAATGGTCAGCCAAGATACTACCTTTAATAGCTTTTTGAGCTCGACACTCAATATCATACACAGATAACAGCATCTGCCAACGGGCAATCCTCCCAGTTAAAGCAGGTTTCTCAAAGATATACTTGATCGGATCCATTTTGGATATCAACTAAGTTGCATGATTTAACATATATTGGCGTAAACGCTTAGCAGCCCAAGCCAAAGCATATCATGTCTTCTCAAGCATTGAGTAGCGAGACTCACAGTCGGTGAACTTCTTACTCAAGTAGTATATTGCATATTCTTTCTTTCCTGATTCATCTTGCTGACCAAGGACACAACCCATGGAATCATCAAGCACAGTTAAGTACATAATCAATGGTCTTCCTTCAACAGGCGGAGACAGAATCGGAGGCTCGGACAAATACTCTTTGATACTGTCTAAGGCCTTTTGGCAATCCTTGGCCCAATCAAGACGCTGATCTTTCTGGAGGAGCTTGAATATAGGCGCACATGTGGTAGTCATGTGGGATATAAATCTCGAAATGTAATTCAAGCGGCCCAGAAAACCTCGGACTTGCTTCTCAGTTTTAGGCGCAGGCATCTCTTGTATTGCTTTGACCTTGGCAGGATCAACTTCAATACCTCTCTCGCTAACAATAAAGCCCAATAACTTGCCGGAACGGACTCCAAATGTACACTTGTTCGGACTCAAGCGGAGTTTATACTTCCTCAAATGCTGGAAAAGCTTCAACAAGTGCTATACATGTTCAACTTCCGTTTTCGACTTTGCAATCATATCATCAACATACACCTCGATCTCTTTGTGCATCATGTCATGGAACAAGGTAGTCATAGCACGTTGATACGTGGCTCCGGCGTTCTTCAAACCGAAGGGCATCACTCGATAACAGAATGTTCCCCAAGGTGTGATGAATGTTGTCTTCTCCATATCCTCGGGTGCCATTTTAATCTGATTATAACCGGAAAATCCGTCCATAAATGAAAAGACATTGAATTTAGTCGTGTTGTCTACCAACATATCAATGTGTGGTAGAGGGAAATCATCTTTTGGACTAGCTTTATTCAAGTCACGGTAATCCACACACATTCGGACTTTTCCATCTTTCTTAGGTATAGGCACAATATTGGCCACCCATTGAGGATATGTAGAAGTCACCAGAAACCCCGCATCTATTTGCTTCTGAACTTCTTCTTTAATCTTCACTGCCATATCAGGATGAGTTCTTTTGAGCTTTTGCTTCACAGGCACACACTCAGGCATCAACGGCAAGAAATGTTGCACGATATCAGTATCCAGACCAGGCATGTCTTCATACGCCCAGGCAAAGACGTCGACATATTCTCGTAGCAACTCAATTAACCCCTTCTTGACAGACTCTTCAAGGAGTGCCCCAATCTTTACTTCACGAATGTAGTTTTCAGACCCCAAGTTGACTGTTTCCAGATTCTCAAGATGTGGCTGAATGATCTTCTCCTCGTGCTCAAGCAGACGGGTAATCTCATCAGGAATCTCTTCAACATCATCTTCTTCTACCTCAAATACAGGGAACTCAAAGTTGGGAGATGGTGTTGGATCATTATGTTCAATGGGTTTGATTAACCTGCATAATAATTTTGAGTATAAAAGAGATTTCAGAATTCAAACAAGGCAAGTCATTATGCATATGAAAATATTGATTTTATTCTCTTTTTAGGGTTTTATGGTGATTACCAATTTCATGCAAAAAGCAAAAAGGAAAAATAATTTGAGAAAACAAACATTTAACATGCGATTATTGAATGAATATCATTGTATTAATCAATTATGCCAACAATGTCTTCAATTCTCCTTTTGGCATGGGAGAAGGGTTTTTAAACAAAATGAACATATTACGTTGACTTATGGATAACTGTTGGAACATCAACAGCGACCCAATTATTGCAGATTCCGCCAGGTATGACAAAGTTGCCAAGGTCTTCTTCTTCATCTTCTTCAATGATGGCAGCAGCTTCTTGCTCTTCAACGGTGTGGATGAAACCTCCACTCTAAGACAACCCAAGATCAGTGGAAACAACGGAAGAATACCTTATACCAGCCGAAGACTTATTATCTTCCAACTTGATCATTTTCCCCAAACCATTAGTTGCACCATGCTCGATGGCCAACTTTGCGTCATTATAGGAGACAAATGAAGAAAGTCCTTTCCTAGAAGGCTCAGCAATAGATAAGGCTTGGAATGAAGTTCCAACCTCATTCTCAGCATCAATGTAGGAAAAGGAAGATAAATGGCTGACCAAGAGAGCCTTCTCTCCCCCTATCACCACCAACTTCTTGTTCTTAATGAACTTCAACTTTTGGTGCAGGGTGGATGTCATGGCGCCTGCCTCGTGAATCCATGGTCTGCCAAGAAAACAGTTGTATGACTGATGTATATCCATAACCTGGAAAGTGATATGGAAATCACTAGGTCCAATCTTGATCGGGAGGTCTAGTTCACCGATCACGGTCTTACGCGATCCATCAAAAGCTTTTACTACCACTCCACTTTGCCTCATGGGAGGCCCCTGATATGAAATTTTGGCAAGAGTGGATTTTGGAAATACATTAAGTGATGACCCTGTATCCACCAACACAATGGACAGGGCATCATCCTTACAATTCATAGATATATGTAAAGCCAAATTATGGTCTTTTTCCTCCTCGGGAAGATCATTATCACAAAAGCTCAAATTGTTGCAGGCAGTTATATTTGCAACAATGCTATCAAACTGCTCAATCATGACATCGTGATCCACGTATGCCACGTCCAACACCCTTTGCAACGCCTCACGGTGTGGCTCTGAATTCATCAGCAAAGATAGGACAAATATCTTTGATGGAGTTTGAAGCAACTGTTCCACAACATTGTACTCACTCCTCTTGAAGAGCCTCAACATCTCATCACCATCCTCTTTCAACATGCCAGACTGGCCAACCAGGATAGGAGCTTTAGCATATTTGACAACAACAGGGTCAACACCCTTCACAACAGGAATAGACTGATTCGAAGAAGAAGTCCCCACGGGACCGGCAGGATTAGCAACATCCTTCTTCATGACGTCTTCATGGGATTTCGGCTGAGCCGAGAAAACACGACCACTACGGGTCACTCCACTAACGTCAGAAATTCTTACAACAGAGGTTGAGGGCAACGGCACCTCCTTCCTATCTTCCAGTATAACAGCATTATAATGATACGGGACCGCTTTATCTGATACATACGGGACAGGGCCTGTTGGCTTGATTACAAGAGTTGGCGACACCTTCTTCTTGATGCCATCATACTTAATGACAACAGGATCAGGAATCTTGAATACTAGGGTAATAACATCAACTTCATCCTCATTACGATTCTAAAGTATCTCAATCATCCCTTGGTCTAGCATCTCTTGGATGTCCTTCCTCACCTTGCGGCATCCTCTTTCATTGATAGTGCACACCTGGCACCTATCATGATCATGCTCATAGTGATTATGCTCACACAACAGCCTATGCATCTCTACCAAGGACTGCCTTATGTCATTCACATAAAGGACTTTATATTTGCCAGGGCAACCCTGAACCATATCGACAGCTGCCTTCCCATGCTCGGGAAATGGGTTCTTCTTCACATTTGGGCCTACATCCTCAAAGAATAGTACCCCACTCCTTACAAGGTCTTGCACCTTAGTCTTCAACGGAAAATAGTTCTCCACATCATGCTCGGGCGCACCGGAATGATACACACAGTGAAGTTCGGGCTTGTACCACCATTGAGGATTGGCTGTCACAGCAGGAGGATCTCGCGGAGTTATCAGCTTACTATTAATTAAGGAAGGATAGAGTTCAGCATACGTCATAGGAATCGGGTCAAAAGTCACCCTCTTCCTCTCATAGTTGTTGGTGTTGGCGTTGTTATTGTTGCGAGGCTGGTAAGCCTGTTGTTGTTGACGATGTTGTTGCGGTTGTTGAGCTTCTCTGAAAGCAGGTGCTATATGAGCCACCTGGTGTTGGTTAACAATTGGTCGGACTTCCTTCCTCCTCACAAAGGGTCTTATTTTAACATGGGAAGAAACAACATGAGTCTCCCCTTCTTTCTTTCTAGCAAATCCTTCATACTTCTTTTCCGAATTATCTTCACGGGACAGACGTCCTTCGCGGACTCCCTCTTCTAGCCTCATCCCCATATTTATCATTTCGGTAAAGTCCGAGGGAGCACTAGCAATCATGCGCTCATAGTAGAAAGAGCTCAAAGTCTTCAAGAAGATCTTTGTCATCTCCTTCTCTTCCAAGGGTGGCACTATCTGAGCTGCCAATTCTCGCCACCTCTGGGCGTATTCCTTGAAGGTCTCCTTGTCTCTCTGGGACATTGCCCTCAGCTGATCTCTATCTGGAGCCATATCCATGTTGTATTTATACTGTTTTACAAACGCCTCTCCAAGATCGTTGAAAGTGCGGATGCTTGAACTCTCCAGCCCCATATACCAACAGAGCGCAGCACCTGTCAGGCTGTCCTGAAAGTAGTGAATCAGCAGTTGATCATCATCTGTTTGGGTCAACATCTTGCGAGCATACATCACAAGATGGATGAGTGGACCCGTATTTCCCTTGTACTTCTCAAAGTCAGGCACTTTGAATTTGATTGGGATCTTCATGTTGGGCACTAAGCACAGTTCAGTAGCACTCTTGCCAAACAGATCTTTACCTCTCAAAGTTTTCAACTCCTTGAGCAACTCAAGAAATTGATATTTCATTTTGTCCATCTTTTCATATATGTCCGGGCCCTTAGATGGCTCGGAATGATAGATGGTGTCTTCAACACGCGGCAAAGTGTGCACAACGGGAGGTGGCACAGACAGAACCGGGCTAGATACCAACAAAGAAGCAAAGGTGGGAGCGAAACCCTCTGGTACGAAATTAGATGGCATTCCCCAAGGGAATCTAGCAGGCATATTCGGAGCAAAGTGGGCGGTGGAAGGAAGCACTGTTGAGGTAACCACTTCAGAGACGATAGTCCTCGCGGGAGGATTTGCAGGAGTTGGAGAAGCTTGACTTTGCGCAGCAAGAACTGACTCCACCATGGCAGTCATCCTGGAAATCTCTTCTTTCAGATCTCTGTTCTCTATCTCGAGGTGTTCCATGATCTTCTGATGATTTGCTCGGGTGTTGTACCGGTGTGTCAGCTTGTCTTCAAAATAAATGAAGAGCAAAGAGTTAGACCACTGTATCAGGGCTCGGAACCAAAACCTGCTTATGCACATGATGCATGCAATGCTTGTGCATATGATTTGTTTTTTATCAGAGGAACTTTATAAAGATATATTTGCAAATGTTTTGAAAATATTAAACTTTTTAAGACATATATGGAATACTCATAGCAATATAATATTTGGAAACTTTTTATACCAAAGAAGTAGTACAATCTCGGTAACCAAATACAATATAAGAGAAAAGGAGAAATAACATCCTATGGAGCCCTAGAAGCAATCGTCCAAAGCCTTCGAGATCGGAAGATACGTCGCACGAAGCCTCTTCACCTCTTTCTCATAAGCTGCTTCCATGTCGGCCTTCTCCTTGGCGAGCTGATCATATCTCTTCTTCCAAAACCTAGACGAGTGAGGAAGGAGAGAAGTAACCACATCATCAGGCTCATCAATAACCTGATGCTCTAGAAACTCGATCACTGCATCCTTATCCTTAAGCTATTAAAAAAGCTCCTCACGCTCACGAACCCAAGCACGCGAACTATCTTCGTCTCTCAACTCCTCTACTCCTTGATTAGGGAGGTTTGAAGGCCCAACCATAACCATAGGGGTAGGTCTCGGGGTACTCTTACGGATTGCGGTACTCAAGAGCTCTCTTCCTTACCCAAGAGGTGTAAGGCTCCAAAGCAACACAATTCTTCAGACCAAGCTCATTCCTCCCTTTCCTATGAACCTTGCGTCAGGCGTGGACCATCCTATCCTTCAAGTTTTGGGGATCCTTACCCTCTTGAAAGAATAATCCTTCCAACGCAATGTTGTTAGGTTTATCCTTTAAGAGGAACCCAAGCTGACGGCGAGCCAAAGCAGGGTTGTAGTTAATTCCACCACATGTACCAAGAAAAGGTACATTGGAGAACTCACCACAAGAATCAATAATCTTAACACCATCATAAACACGATTATACCAAGAGATATCATCATTAGTGAGAGACATAAGTCTCGTGGACCACCGTAGACATCCCTTGTTCTCCTTGAAGGCAAGCGTCTAAGGCAAGTGCGAAATAAACCACTTGTACAACAGAGGCAGACAACATACGATGGAACCTCCAGCCTTCGCATTCCTCATATGCAAAGAGAAATAAGTGTCACCCAACAGAGTCAGAACGGGATTAAGAGAAGAGAAAATCCTAATAGCGTTCACATCCACGAAGTTGTCGATGTTGGGAAATAACACTAGCCTATAGATGAGGAGTACAAATTTGGCTTCAAAAGCTTCCTTACTCATGGCCTTCCCAAAAAAGGTAGCTTTAGCAATCAAAAAAACAGATGGGAGACCTTGAATTCCACCCTTGGTAGTCATATTAGCAACAATGTCAGATACATTCACATGAAGCATATCAGTAATCTCTTGAGAAGAAGGAATCTTCTCCAAGCCACTGAACGACAACTGGTCCAGAATAGGTATACCCACATGATAAGCATACTCCTCTAGTGTAGGCAGAAGCTAGAAATCCGGAAAAGTGAAGCACCGACACAAAGGATCGTAGAACTGCATCAACACACTCATCAGACCCTCATCCGCCTTGGTAGAGAGAATAGACAGAAACTTCCCATGGCGAGCTTTGAATTCCAAGGGCTCTAATACATAAGATGCCAAACTCCTTAACTCTTTCAAGTCGGGTTGTCTGAAACTGTACTTCTTCGTATTCCTTCTTTGCTTATCCATGTCTGAAAATTTACGAATAGACCTCTTAAGTTCCTTATAAAAATCTTTATTGTTGATGACATGAATGCGAATGAATGCATGAATGCATGGATGCAACAAACACACTCAAGGATCAAGCAAGTCACACCATACAAAGGTCACAGGATGGCTCAAGTCATCGTCAATATCAATCATCCATTTTGATGGATTATGGTTTACACCTTATCAACACCCAAGTTCCATTGATATTGAGGATATACGAGAACGGATCGACCGCGAATCACGGGTTTGTTGTGAGTCACGAGCATGGAGTCTCGGTTAAGAACCACCCAACAGGAATGTACTATGGTTAAACCTGACGATCATGTTCTAAAAAGGTTCCCATAGTCATCATCCCATCTTTTGGATATTATCGGATAAAATGACTACTCGTCCTCCAAAAATATTCTCAAGAGAGACTCTTATGAGTCTAGTATCGCGTAACGATCACCTCAAGTCTTACACTTGAACGATCTTCGCACTACGTCCTAAAATAGGCCAAGATGGGCTAGGTATCTAAGGTCCTTGGTTTCTAAGGCTTATATTGGAAAGAGTAATGCCTAACCACGACTACTCATGTGACATTAGTGATCCCAACAAAAACCTCCACCAAGTGAATGGACTTGCAAGTTAACTTGTTAAGGAATAACTCCACGCAAGTCAACAAGACTATGCCATTCTCTTATCATAAGTGCACTTGACTTCGGGTATAGAACTCATCTCACAAGAAACCACCAAGCATACAAGCAATTAATATATCAAGTAACTCATACATTACAAACAATACATTCATCCCAAATTTGCGCAAAAATATGTCACAAATAAATATAAACATACAACACATACAAGCAAAAAGTAGGCTAAACCCACTAGAGAGAATCAATGTTCCCCAGCAGAGTCGCCACTTTTCTACAGCGGGGTTTTCGTTACCTTTAGGTTTATTGACTAAACCAAAAGTCAACATACAATTAGAGTCGCCACCGCACTTTTATTTGTCCAAAGGAAAGGCTAAAAAGCGAACAAAAGCCAAGTAAGAAGTTTTTTAAATCAAAAACTAATAAAAATGTCAGAGATCTAGGTAAGGGGGTTGGTTATGAAATGGGAAGGTTTTATGCACCCAAAACATCCTTAGTACTCAAAGGGAACCCTTTTTGCAAATATGTGTTGCAGGTTGGTATTTATGAAAATATTTGTGCAAAAAGATTGGAGGGATGAGAAGAGAATAAATTATATTTACAAATTTGTTGTTTGAATGGATGAACCCATTGCCTACGTACCATCACAAAGGAGGATCAAAACCTCGTAGTTCGGGGTAAAAACTTCAAAGATTGGTGAATTGATTTTAATCTAAACCAACAATCCACCATGTGAGGAAGGCTTCAACATGCTAGTGAGGGGGTAACCCTATAATAAGCATGGAAGACTAATAATCCAACACTAAGGATGAGGTGAGTTTTACATCAACCACTATGATAACTCAAACCCATGACTAATGTTTTTGAAAGGTTTTAACAAGTGGCCATTGGAACCACAAAACAACTTGAAGTGAGTTATATTTACAAGTTAAAGTTATTTACAAAATAAGGTCAAAGTTGGATTAACATCTATTTACAAATGAGTATTTATGAAAAGAGTTTTGAAAAGTCAAAGGCCTAAGGCCTAGGTTTCTAATTTGAAACAAAGTCAAAGTTTTGAAAATGATTTTTGGCTTGGTTAGAGTGGGGAGAAGAAGAGAAGGGCTATTCCTAAAGCAATACAAAGATAAGAGGGGAAAGAAAAACCCTTGGAGTTCCTTTTCTTGGAGTCATGGAGATGACTCAATATGCTCCTTTCCTTTGGATTTAGCACACAAACAAACAATCAGTAATTTGAATTCAAGCTTCTAGGATCTCCATTTGGCTTGGCTCTTAACTTGGCTACTCATGACAATGGTCCTCTTTTCACAATCTCAAGGTGGGATCCCTGTCACACAAAAGCAAACATCAAAAAGTTCACAACACAATAAAGGGAATGGACAAAGAATAAGTTTGGAGGAGAAGTCTTTTGAGATCAACTTTGAGTTTTAGCATTCTAAAGGCATGAGGTCTAGTTGCTCTTCAACAAATTTTGCATTCTAAAGGCATGAGGCCTAGTTACTCTTGAACTCCTTTAAGCATAGGTAAGTCCTAATTCTAAGTCCTTTCTCCTTTTGCATTTGGGTTCAAATCAAACAAACACAAAACAACACAAGATAGCAATATATTTATATACAATAATAGGCTCAAATGAGCAAAAGAAAAATGACATAAACATAAAATATGTGCTCAAGTGAGCAAAGTAAAAATCAATATGAATAATGAGCAAGAAATAAATGACATTAAAAGTAAATGGCAAGAAATTAAATGCTCAAATTAAAGTTAGTAGTTAGTAAGGTTATGTTAGCTTGTCATAAGACAATGTAGCGCTATGTTAAGCAATTGTAAGTGGACTAATGTAGTAGTCACACCTATCTGAGGCCGGTCAATAAGAATATAGGCAAAGAACACAAGTCAGAGATCATGACTAGTAAGCCAAGCTCAAAAAAAACTTGCCATGCCAAACAAAAGGGGAAGGGTCTTGTATTGACTTTTAGTTATTTGCTTGACCAAGAAGTAACCTATCTTGGACACAAAACAACTCACTTGATCATGGATCAAGTTGAGTTTGGTTTGGATCAAAGAAGGTTAAACTTCTCATTTGTCAAGACCAACTTCAAGACTTTAACTCATTGGTCATTGATGGAAAGAAAGGGATGAAGATGAAAGGGAGGGGAAAAGAAGACCACAACCAAATCCAATTGATCAAATGTGAATCAAATCAATATCAATCAACACCAAACAGAAGAGAAATGAAGATAACAAGTCAAAGAGTCAATGGTATTTTTTTTGGTATTTTTGAATTAAAATAAAATGCAAATAAAAAATAAACAAATAAGGTTGAACCTCAAACTCAATTCAAATCAACTTCAACAAGTCCAATTAAATTCTCATAGGTTCAACATGGTCAAATAAACTTTGACTAATTTTCTCACAAATTTTTGAAATCAGAAAGTAATTAAAAACAATTAAAAATAGCATAATATGAATTAAAATCTCAAATAATCTGAAATCAAATAAGAAATTGATGAGACTAATTTTCATTGACTTATCATGATCCATAAATGCTATGAAAATATTTTTGGATTTTTTAAAAGTCAGAAAGTATTTTAAAATGAATTAAAACCACTAAAAAATCAAATAATCCATGAAAAATATCAAATGAAGTCACAAAAATAATTAAAAATCATAATATGAAACTAGATTTTTCAAGAATTTTTTTGGAATTGGTCTCATATTTTTCTGACTTCAAATGAATTTTTTATGAATTTTTGAAAATCAAATGAATTAATTGAAAATAAAAAGAAAATGGAATAAATGAAAAAAAACGCAGCCGCATGATGCGCTTCATTAATTGACGTGGCAAGTGTGCACACGTGGTGGTGGTGGTGGAAACCACCATCTTCTCCGGCCAGACAATAAATTCCGGCCACCAGTTGCAGGAAAATGAAACTTAATAAAAATTAAAAACAAGGCCATGGAAATGAAGCTCGTGTGATGGAGATCATCACTGTACCAATGGATCTCCCTCACTCTTTCTATATTGAGAGAAATGTGAAGGAGAAAAACATGGTGTTCATACTCAATGTTCATGAAATGATGAATTGAAAGCACCAATGGCTTGCCTTAAGTGTGAGGACTTCAGAAAACCACAGAAACACAAGGATACTACATTGAATTAAGAGTTCTAGATCCAAAAAGTTTGAGTGTATACCTTCAAATGGATGAACTTCTGGCCACGAATCCTTCAAGATCCTTGCTCCTCTTTGATCCTTGAGTGTAATGGAAATGAAAGGCTAAGGAATCAGACTTTAAAACTCAGCTAATGATGCTGAATTTCAAGCTCGAAAGTGTGAAATTTTTTGGGTGATTCCTTTGGTAATGGCTATGGTTTCAGTGCTGTAACATATCAGATCTCCAAAAGGTTGATGAATGAAGCTCATGGCGCCTTTATTTATAACTGAATGTGGTTGAATTCCACGCTTCTTTCATGTGCATGGCAATTTGAATTTGGATGCATGGGCCTGTGCAAGCGTGTGGAAGGCCCAATGATGGCTGAAAGAGATTTCTGAGTTCACATAGAAAGCCTTTGGACGTGCACATGAAGTGGAAACAGCTTGCATACTAAGTTATAACATGAAATATCCAAAATGCACCTAAATGAAGATAGTTTTGAAACTCACAAATGGTAGATCCAAATGAGTATTGCCAGTAATGGCTGGAAAGCTCTTGAAACAAGGAACAAAAGTCATGTTGGGTAAAAAATCATTTGGAATTTTCAAATTGATGAAAACTGGCTTGGAAAATTCAAGTACAAAACATGTGCAAATTACTTTGAAACATTTCACCAAAAGCAAGCTTAATCAAACCCCTATGTCCTCATGATAAAAGCTTCAAATGGAAAAACCTCCAACATACAAGTTGTATATCCTTTCAATATAGTAAATCTAGACTCAAATTTTGCATCATTTGGATTTTCTATGACAAAGTTATGGGCATCTGAAGTTGGGTACTTTTTCAAATTCAATGAATTAGGTCCAAGATGACCTATAATATTTTGCATTATCACATGTATTTATTTTAGGATTATGAAATTTTGTCCAACATAATATTTTAAGTATACATCTCAAGCTTTCCAATGCATTTGGTCTAACCTCAAAATCATAAATATTAAGGAAGTTATTCCCTTGGTAAGTTGACCAAAAATTAGGGTTTCAGTCAAAATGACCTATAATGTTTTGAAATGAATGATGACCTTAAAAGTTTAAAATGGAGTTTTGATGAACATGAAAGTTGTTAATATGGTTATTAAGAACAAGTTTTCTCTTGGGGTCATCTTCATTTGACAAACACATCAAAAGTTATATCTTATTGGTGCTCAGCTTAGTCAAATGACTTGACTGGTCAACTTTTCAAGGCCAAATTGTTCTTGAAAGGCATATCATTTCCCGACCTCATATAGTTGTGACTTCTACATAAGTCCATTTACGATTGCTTAATGTAGAGATAAATTTGACCCTAAAAGGCATATCATTATAGTAAGTGAGATTGTAAGTCTCCCATCTTTCATGGTATTGTGTGGAAACTTGGCATTTTTTCCTTCCTTTGGAAGATGTCTTGGTTCAAGGATCCATGCATGTGAATAGATGTTTAAGTGTTCTCCAAAGAATGACTTAATCAATTGAAAAGCAAAATATCACAAACATATAATTGTCCTTGACTAACATTTGACTATTATTAATATTGCTTTATCTTTCAAGTCATTTATTTTTATGCAATTTAATTTCAAGTCATTTACCATTCATTTGTCATTTACATATCATTTAAGTTATTTATGTTTATGCCATTTTCACTTTGCTCATTTGAGCCATATATTGTGAGTGTGTATATTTGTTTGTGTACTTTTGTTTGTGTTTGTGGTCTTAGGACCTTAAAATACCTAATAAATAACAAAAAAAACCCTAAAAAACTGTTGGTGTGGACTGTTGGGTTTGATCTGAACTTTTGGACTTGGGATTAGGCAACATTCCATATGCAATAGGACTTGGCCAATGGAAATATTTTTGAGACCAAATATTGTGGTTTGAGCTTTCATCTGATGCAAGTATTGGGATCCACTTGAATTCATCTGATATATGGTTTTGATACAACTGTTACTTTGATCTTGTGCCTAATACTTTATTCTGAGTTAATCAAGGAGTATTTCATCTAATACACGAGAAGACAAGGAAGACTTCTAGCTATGGGTTTTTCTTGCTTGGATGTGGCCATCTTTATTTGATGCCTTGATCTCCATGATGTCTGATATTGATAATTGCTTGTTGATTATTGTTTGATTCAAAGTCCAAAGGGAAAGTGGGTTTTCTATATGACATTCTTGTCTGTTAGATTGTATCTCATTGGTCAGATCTTTTTAACTCTTAACTTTTAATTTTATGCTTAGGATTAGTCTCTTCATCTTCTCCCACTTCTTAAATTTCAAAATATCTTCCCCTTTTCAAAAACCTTCTTTGCTTGTGATTTCAAACTTAGACCTATTTCAAATAGAAACTTTGGCCTTATGCCATTGTATTTTTAAACTCTTTTCTTAAATCAAACTTGTAAATAAATCTAATCATATTGACTTAAAATTTCAAAAGACAAAAAGAACTAACACACATTCAAACTCTTGGGCCCTTTGTGCCTCTTTTAAATTTTGATTAAAATCAATCCACACATTTTGAAATTGATACCACGAACTACGAGGTTTTGGTCCCTCATTTTTATGTTGGTACGTAGGCACAAGTCTGAAGGTGTTGTCAACACACAAAAATATAATCAGTGAATCCTTTTCTCACACCCACACTCTATTTTTCTCAAACATCTTTTATACCAAAAACACATACACACATAAAAAAGGGCTCCCTAGGAGTACATAGGACACTTTGGGTGCTAACACCTTCCCTCTGTGTAACCAACCCCCTTACTTGTAATCTCTGGCATTTTATTAGTTTTGATTTGAAAACTTCTTATCTTTGGGTTCTATTCATACTCTTCCCTTTTCCTTTAGAAACAATAAAAGCACGGTGGCGACTCTGGTTTTATTGACATTAAGTTTATCCATAGCTTGATGGTCATAAATTTACCGCTATACTTCTCTTTTATATTTTTTTCTTTTTTTTCTTTTTCAGATCAGAAGGAATATGTAATGACATCATTCTTTTCTTTTTCAATTTTTCTCAATTTTTTTCTTTTGTTTTGCCAACTTTTTTTAAATCTAATATCATAACTATAATTATTAAACCACACAACTCCAACAAGATTCTTTCAATCTTATGAATGAATGATACCATTGTTTTTCACTTTCAGGCTTGTAATAAGTTTAAACAAATAATAAGATAATAGGCTCAAATGGATTTTCAAACAAGGGATGATATTATTCAGGGTTGGATTTTTGGCTACTGGCTAAAAAATAAACAAAAGAAAAACAAGTTGCTTTCATCATATCAATGTGCATAAGTAAACAAAAAGGTTTCGGCATAAGTATCCTTATCTCCATTAGAGTCTGTGACCCTAAGACCCCTTTTGTAGAACATTTAACCTTAGCTAGCCTAGACCGATAGTCACGTAGTATAGGTCCCCGAGGAGCTTTCCCCGCGAGGTTCGATACGAAGATCTCACTTAGAGTAGATTTCCTTGATGGAGTTGTCGCCTAACAATTAAATTGACATAAGCGGCAAACAATCAAGGGAGTCCATGACTCTAAGGACAATGTCTTACACCCAATTTTACAAAATCCCTATATCATGCAAAGTGATAACCCTAGTTTGAAAAACAGTCATTATTAAGCCACATTCCTCGTCATAGTAATCCGAAATTTTGAACCCTTTACCTAAGCTCCGTGGAAACTAGTAAAAACCGTTCATCCATCCATGAATTCATGAATATTCATACATTATTAATCAATAAACAAAGCTCTTAAGGATTTTGTTTGTTTAAACACAGAAAATACAAGACTATTTACACAAATAATCATGGATCCTACATCAAGGAAAAACACCTTCTCCTTCAGATACAAGAGTCTAAAAACTAACACTTTGAAGGTCCTTTGCTCTAGGGTAACATCCCTCAACAATAACCAATTTAGAGCTACATATGGAAATATCATATACCTCCTGGCTGAAAAGGTTTACTATGGAGCACTTACCACCCTAGCTCAATATTATGACGTCCTTTTGAGGTGTTTCACATTCCCAGATGAAGCTAGCGAAAATATACACGAATTCATCGCATGCTCAAACATACAATTGAGTCCCCATCAAACTTTATTTATTCCTGAAGGAAAGGGAAACATCGATAAAACCCCGGGGAAAGAGATATGAGGGGTAACAAAGTCAGTTATGCAAGGGGAATATATTAGCACCCATAACATCCATGGTACTCCATGGGAACCATTTTGATTTTTATAGCTTAAATGGGTGTGATATATAAATATTACTCGCAAAAGAATAAAGGGAAAAACAAAAAGGAATAGATAAAGTGATTGGTGAGGATTAGGGCCCTTATGCCTACGTATCCTTATAGTGCAATGAGGAATTCAGAGCTCCGTAGTTCACAGAACTAGTGGTAGGAGGTGAAAAAAAGTTGTGATCAAAGTATGGTCTAAACCAAATGATTATATGATTTGAACTTCAAGAAGGGGTGAAAATATGATCCCAAGAGTAAAACGGGTATGAACCAACAAGTGAGAGGCCTAAGGCATGGTATCACTGTATTGGAATAACTAAAAAGAAAGGAATTAAGTGTTTGGTTTTACAGCATAAACAACTCTTGGTTCACAAGGAGATACAAGATGGAGCTCAAAGAGATAGTGTATTTGGCTCAAATATAAATGGTATATCACATGAAGTGAATGAAGGTAGAATACGAATGTATCGTGGAAATGAATGTGACGAATGACTAAAGTCACCGAATTAAATATTTGGTTACAGGTGATTGAATAGGTATAGTTTGAAACCAAAGGAAATGGTGTATTGGAATCCATAAGAGAAATAGCATTTGCATCCACAGAGTAAAGGTGGCGTAGACCTCAAGTGAGAGGCCTAAGGCATGGTATCACTATATGGTTGGGCCGAAAATGAGGAATTAATTGTTTGGAAATAAGCCCAACAACTCTTAGCACAAAGGTTGACAAACGTCCTAACAGGGTATATATGGAATTCCAAATAAAATAGGTATCTAGTTTCAAAGAAATAGTATGTCACTCGGGGAACGATTTATGATTGAAGGTAGATAATTGATCATGAGAGATATGAATGGTTCCCTAGAGTGGAAGGGGGAATAATAATTAGGAGTATGCTCGCCAAGGATTCGCATCCTCGTGCCTACGTAATCTCACAGTGGAATGAGAAAATCCGAGAGTTCGTAGTTCGTGGAACCATGAAAACAAAGGAAAGCAAACAAAGAAGTGTTTATCTAAGCAACAAGGACTGACAAGACAAACACAACTAAAAGGGTCTGATTAAAGTGATGAACAATGTAACTAGTACCAATAGAATGATAGCATGGGAAATCCATAAAGGAAAATTGGCTTTGAATTAGAGAGTTAATAGACAAACCAACAAGTGAGGGGCCCGAGGCATGGTATCACTGTAGTGGAATGACTGGAAACAAGGAGAATTAAATGTCTGGTAATAAGCCAAACAACTCTCGATACAAAGATGGACATTGATTAGGTGGTCCTAAAAGGGCTAGTATGGAACCCAAGGTAAAGTATCGATTGGCACAAGGAAAAATATATCACTTGCTGGGGAACAAACAATTTGAGATCAAAGAAGAACAATATCTTGGATCCATGAAGGAATAAGCTCTAAACCGAAGAGTAAAACTGGTATGAACCAACAAGTGAGGGGCTCGAGGCATGGTATCACTGTATTAGAATAACCAAAAACAAAGTAATTAAATGTTGGGCAATAAGCCAAACAACTCTTGGTTCACAAGGCGGACATTGATTAGGTTGTCCTAAAAGGATGTGAATGAAATCCAAGGGAAAATGATTTTTGATCTCAAAAAGATGGTATTGATTGAATGAATGAAGAGTGAGTTAATAAATAAGGTAGCTCGCGGAGAATCCGAATTCTCTTGTCTACAAATTCTCACTATGCAATGAGAAAGTCAGAGCTTTCGTAGTTCAACCTACTAACGTTGAAACAAAGGAAGATATTTGATACGATTGCCAAGAGGCAAGGTAGATTGCTTAACAAGTAAGAGTGTGGCATTAACCTATGATGGTAATCAACCACAGGGACAAATGAGATATGATTGGCATATACACGAGAGCATTTGTAAGGTAAGAGAGCTCCGTCTAAGCACAAGAGGTCTTATAAGACAAACAATGAATAAGGAATGATTGGCCCACACACGAGAGGATTTATAAGTTAAAAGAGCTACGCCTAAGCACGAGAGGTCTTATAATACGAGCAATGAATAAGGAATGATTGGCCTACACATGAGAGGATTTATAAGGCAAGTGATCTTAAAGGGTTCGCCTAAGCACGAGAGGCATTAGAATAAGAACAATGAATAAAGGATAATTTTCCAACACACGAGAGGGTTTACAAGGCAAAAGAGCTCAAGAGGTTTGTCTAAGCATTAAAGGTCTTATGAGACAAACAAATGATTGAGGGGTTTGCCAAAGCACAAGTGGGCTGATAAGGAAAACAATGATTGACTAGAGTGGGCCTAAGCACAAGAGGTCGAATACGGCTCGCGATGAATAAGGGTTTGCCAAAGCACAAGAGGACTAATAAAGCAAACAATGATTGAATGAAGTGGTCCTAAGCACAAGAGGTCTGATAAGGCTCACTATGAATAAGGGTTTGACAAAGCATAAGAGGACTAGCAAGGCAAACAATGATTGAATGGAGTGGGCCTAATCACAAGAGGTCTTATAAGCCTCATTATGAAAAAGGGTTTGCCAAAGCATAAGAGGACTAACAAGGCAAACAATGATTGAATGGAGTGGGCCTAAGAACAAGAGGTATGATAAGGCTCACTATGAATAAGGGTTTTCCAAAGAACAAGAGGACTGACAAGGCAAACAATGATTGAATGGAGTGGGCCTAAGCATGAGAGGTCTAATAAGGCTCGCTATGAATAATGGTTTGCCAAAGAACAAGAGAACTAACAAGGAAAGTAATGATTGAATGAAGTGTGCCTAAGCACACGAGGTCTGATAAGGCTCACTCTGAATAAGGGTTTGCCAAAGCACAAGAGAACTAACAAGGCAAACAATGATTAAGTTGATTGATTAGGATTTCAATATTTGATCACAAGTGAATTGATCTAAAGGATACATGAATGTCAAAGAGAGTGTGATTAATGATCCACTGAGGAAGAAATGATTTATGTGCAATGGTACTTCACTGTTGAAGTATTGAATGATAAGATGCTTTCTTGAAGAAGAACACTTGTCAATTGTATGAATTAAATTGCACTAAAGTCTATGAATAGAGGTGAATACGATGAGCAACTGGGTCAAGCCTATCGTACCCCAAGATATTCAAAATGAGTTAATATAATCTCCACTCTCATTCATTCTCTATTTCTTAAGGCTAGTGTCGTGCAACTCGAATCAAAATTAATAAGTTGCTGATAGGAGATCCTGCGTGTTGATCTTATTGATGCAATGCTACTTGTTATAGAAGAAGACTTGACAATCACATAATTTGAATTGTGCTAAAGTCTATGAATATAGGTGAATAGGATGAGCAACTGGGTCAAGTCTCCTGTACCCAAAGATATTCAGAATGAGTTAATGGAATTATCCAATCTCATTCCTTCTCTATTTGTTAAGGCTCGTGCGACACACTCTGAATTATGATCGACAAGTGTTGATACCTTTGTTGTGCTTGAGAAGTGGTCCACTTTGCTAGCTATGCTTGACTGATGTTGACTTGAAGTCTTGATCTTGCATTTGAA
Source organism: Lathyrus oleraceus (assembly GCF_024323335.1). Taxonomy (NCBI): domain Eukaryota; kingdom Viridiplantae; phylum Streptophyta; class Magnoliopsida; order Fabales; family Fabaceae; genus Lathyrus; species Lathyrus oleraceus. Next base: position 431,795,180 of record NC_066585.1, on the reverse strand, counting down.
CCTGGAAGTCTTGAGCTCCTGAGATTCATCATATCCACTATAGCTTGAGCGCAATGAACTTGCCATATCAAGTGATTAAGGGTCTTTTGATCACTTGACTAGGCTTGGGGATTACAACACAATACAAATGATTTGGTTACCCTTTGGTCAACACTAATCAATGGGATTGAAAGTATTAATTGAACTAGGTATAATAATAAACCTATTAATCAACTAAATAAAATCAGACAATTCTGATTAAGACCCTAAACTAAGGGAACATGCATTCAAATCAAGATTCTAAGACTTAAGGGCAAAATGCTCATCGCATCAAAAAAAGAATAAGGAAAAGTTTTTCTAAAACAATTCCTTATCAAAAATAATTCTAATCGTCTAATTATTCAAAATCTAATTAGCCTATTTATTCTTAAAGCTAAAAATAACCTAATTAATATTTAAACTATTAAATCCTCAAAATTTCCAAGCAATTAGCCTAATTAAATTCTAAAAATATATTTAACTATTAATTGACTTCTAAGATTAAATCAATTATAGCATTCTAAATCAACACTAAACGTCTACTTAATCTAAATCCTAATTGAACTAATAATGGGCCAGTTTGTTTTAGCTTTAAAAAAATGGATTTTTTCTTTGTATTTTTGAAAATGAATTCTACTAAAATGTTTTTCAAAATATTATAAGTTTTTCTAAATTTGTTTTCTATAAATTAAAAGATTGAATTGTTCATTCTATAATATAAATATACATTATTGAAGATCAAAACATAGTCAAAATCACAATTTTTTCAAAAAGTTGTATCTTAAAAATGATTTTTATGAAAAGCTATTTGAAATAGCTTCAAAATTAAGTGATTTTTTGAAAATTTGATATCCAAAAAAAGTTTTGTTAAAATGATGAAATACCTAAAATAACATTTTAAGAATAACTATTCAAACCAAATTTTCATTTGAAGCTTTTATGAAAAATTTCTTTGTAAATTTTTTTTACACTAAAATTTGTAACAATATAAAAATCATTTTAGAAAAAAAGCCAAAACAAACGGGCCCAATAACATTAATTAACTAAAAGGGAGAAGAAATTAACTAAAGCTACAGAACAGTGGGCCTTGGAAGCTGAAGGCACAAATCAGCAAAGTAAAGCAGGCAAGAGGGTGCAAGAAACGGTTCCATGTTATTGTGCATGGGCCTCAAAGCAGAGGCCCATTAGTTATTTTACACATGAGTAAATGGAGGTTATGGGAAGCAAAACGGAGGTGTAAACAGAATCCAATGGGCTTGTTACTCGGGCCCACACGTGAGAAGGATGGTTAAAGGCTTTATTCTCTCACTAACCTAACGAGAATCACCAACGATCCCTGGTCAGAACGGAACGCCGTCGTGATTCATGATGAATTCCACTCAAATTCATGATGAATTCCACTCAAATAGAACCAACGATCCCTGGTGCAGGTGCGTTTAAATAGAACCAAAAGTTTGTTAGAAATTCCACTCAAATTCATGATGAAATTCATCTGAAATTCGAAATCGGTTGTAAATGGAATAAGTTAGTTATAGTTGTTAGTTAGTCACTTAGAAATTTGAAATTGAAATGAAAATGAAATTTCCAAATAACTGTTAATTAAATCATTTCCTGCTTCTGTAATGCTTTTCTCCTTTTGAAATTAACTTGTTCTGTTAGTTATGCAGTTAGAGTGAATTTGGTTAGTTATATTAGGACAATTGTGAGCTTGTTGGTATTAAGCTGTGTTGGAGTTGTAGACTCGTATAGGCTATCTTGTAGTTTAGTTAATTTGTGATTTGTTAACAATAGATTTTGCAGGGAGTATTGCTTCTGATTTTCTGTCAAATTTTGTTAGCAATTAGTTGTTTTTTTTGCAATTAGTAGGATGGAGATAGAACTGTTAAGGAGAAATCAGTTTTGTTATGAAAATCAAGTGTTATTGTGATAATCAATACATTGTTAGGGTTCTGTTTATTGGTTTGGATTAATGTCAAGTTCTGCAGTTTTATTATTGATTCAGTTAGTGTTTCTGTTAGTTATAAATTAGGAATTGAAACTCAAAATAAAATGGTTTTGGTTTAGTTTGAATTTGAAACTCAGTTAATGAAATTCAAATGAAATTGGTTTTGGTTATAAGTAATTGATATTGTTATGTCATGCTAGTGAGTTATGAAAGCTGAATGGAGTTGTTGTGATTAAACTTGTTGAAATGGTTTGTAGGTTAATGGAAGCTGAACGAATTCATTGCTAATAACCTGTGTTAGATTAATTTGACCTATTTTTGTATTGGAATGGTTAAGTTAATGAATATTGAAAAAAAGAATTGTTAATACTTTGTTTGCTATTGAATGAATTGGTAGGTGGAAAGTCAGTGTGGGAATTATGTTTCTTTGAGAGTATATTTATAATAACATGGTGGGATTTACATCAATATTTCTCAATAACGCGGGTAGGGAAGTTGCAGCGCCGTCACTTGTAATAGGTGTTCGTTCAATGCTGCTACTTGTCATTCTCAAGTTACAAGAACTAGTGCTCATAGTCCTTTTGAGTCCAGTTTCTCCTTTTTGAATTAAATGGTTCCACAATATCCATAGTTCTTTCCTATCTGGTGTTGTGCTCGGAAATTTCTAAAGACCTTCTAAGTCTTTTGGGAGGGATAGCATCCAATGAAGGTTCTTCAACAACCTTTTGCTTTCTTGATATTATTTCACCAGCATATTCCACTTTAGGCATATTATTCGTCCCTAATTGTTGGTTAACATCTAAGGTGCTGACATCAGAATCAATGGAACGAATCCTAGGATCTCTACTCTTGCTGAAGACCGATTTATGGAAGTAGAAGCAAGATGCAGTTGATCCTAGGGGGTGACTAGGGCTGCATTTGGTAATTGTTTTTTGCAGGCTAAAGAATTTACAAGGGGTTGGGATTTGCTATTCCATGGAATGCTATGGAATGAATTTGGATTATGCATTAATAAAAATTGTGATTTTGTAATAATTTGTGAATTGTATTGTAATTTGAAAATTGATCTGGACTTAAAGTGTGAATTGGTTTGGTTATTATAATTTGATTGAGTATGGTAATGAAAATTGGATACGGTAATGAAGTTGTATTTAAAATAGAAATATGAAATTTGGATTCGAGGTAATTGAGATTGAAATTGGATAGTAACTTGGAAGTTTTTGTATTTTTAGATTAGAATTTGAATGGAAATGTAAATATGGATTGTAGTAAAAATGAATTGAAATAGAAATAGGATTTGAATGTTTGATGAATTTTATGGAAAGGTTTTGAATGAAAAGATATAGTATTCAAATGACATTGAATTAACATTATGGAATGTTTTTTAAATGATTTATGAGAAGTTAGTGAATGATTTGAAAATGTTATGAGAGAGGATTTGAAATGGAAATAAGTTGAAAGTTGATTAAATTTGGAAGCATTAATTAAAATCAATCGTTAAGAAATTTCAAGGTGTAGTTTGAATTAAATGTAAATGATAAATGCCGCATAGGCCTATGACAGGGATGGTTGATTTTGGTCAACAAGTTGACCAAAAGGTCAACAGTTGACCAAAGTCAACTGTAGGGCCTGAATCAGGGTTTTCATATATAATGCAATTAAGACACGATCCACATGAAACAAGCCTAATGTTTAAACCACAATGCATGAATCAATAGAATCAACATCGGAATGAATCAGTTACCCTTGACCATCTATACTACATGAACGGAATGAATCAAGACATATAGACCCATGCTTAAGAGACCTAAGTCAATGCGTTAAACAATGTTTGAATCAAATGAAATATCAACCATGTAGGCATGTGGATAATGGGTGATGCATGATATGATAGTCAAACACGTCTCCCCGATGAATTAGGGTTTCCAATAAGGATAAGATGAAAAGTCAAACCAACCAGGTGCACTATGGCCAAGTCTCCCTGACTAGGGTTTCATGATGCACATGTGAAAGCTTATGAGACCAATGAACAGTAAAGTCGGGAATTAGTGTTTGAATGCATAAGTGAGTGTCATGATGTGAACTCTATAAACCAAGATCCAAGAGATCATGAAATCAGGGTTTCTCCTCATATGATGAACCAAACTCCAATACTCAAGCAGAACCCTAGTTTTAATTAACCACAAGCTCTGAATCTATGATGCTTGTATTAATATGAATGCATGATGTGTATGAATGAAGCATGAATGTGTATAGATGAATTCCAAGTCATGGATTGAGTTAAAAGATGAAAAGGGAAGGACAAATTTTGGGGTACGACACCCGACTTTCAACTTTCCCTAACTTTGGAAGATATTGAGAGGCTTCTCAAGCGAACGATAAAGGAGTATAACCCCTTCCCCAAGTTGGAAGAAGGATTTTGCTTGTCTGAACTCTCTGCCGCCTTGGGTATCAACGCCAATGAACTTGTGGCCAATTGGGGACCTAAAGGTACCGTTAAACGTCTAACGCATGAATTCCTTAAAAACCATGTTTGGAAGATGATTAAGGAAGAAATGCCAGAATTATGTAGCGCGACTTTAGCACTTTTGATTCATGGGATTGTTCTATTCCCCAACATAGAAAAATTCATGGATCACTTGGAAGTGGAAGTATTCCTAGCCAACAACCCAGTGTCATTCTTGCTTGTAGACTTCTATCATACCTTTCATACAAGGCATAAGAAAAGAGGAGGGGTATTTCTCTATTGTGCTCCCCTCTTGAATTTATGGATGGGGACCCGTATAACTCAACGTGGGCCCTTTGCTTATAGAAACTTGTCATGACCCCAAAAATTCGCATCTCTCACCGCCAGTTCAATCCTTTGGTATAAGAGAGAATGGGAAACCAAGGATATCATTTCAACATGTGGATGTTTCCCAAATGTCCCCTTAATAGGAACACATTGTTGTATAAACTATAATCCTGTGCTACTCAAGAGGCAGTTGTGATACGCTATGTTGAGTCCGCTAGAGGATCGAGACCTCGCACCTTTCATCACCAACACCGTGGATCCACTCAATTTAGTCATGAACAGAGTGAAGAAAGCTTGGACAAGCATAATCCGGATTGACCAAGAGTGGGGCAAAAAGAACATCATATCCAAGGAACCCTACTTTGTGTGGGAAAAAGAAAGGGCTAGGGTTGTCAAGATGCCCTTCCTTTATGACTCTTCATCATTACCGTTGGTGCCCGAACCCAAGACAATATTGCAAGAAGACATGTACAAGCTTACCAACAAGATACGAGAGCTTGAGTTGGAAAACACTTAACTACGAGTCCAACTCGGCCACACCAAGGAACGTAATTATGCCTTGGAAGACAAGGGTAAGCAAGTCTGTGAGGAGTTCACAATCAGTAAGAAGAGACTAAGGAAGGTAGAAGGCCAAAGAGTTTGGATTTATGGTGCTTTACTAAGAGCCAATTCTGAGCTAGATGCTCGCAATGACAAGTTGGATTAAGCATACCAAACCATCAAGGACCTTGAGAAGAACGATGAGAGATCTAATGCAATGAAGAAAGAGGCTAGGGAGGGCTTCATAATCCTCTCTAGCCTCTTTCTTAATTGCATTAGATCTTTCATCGTTCTGATCAAGGTCCTTGATGGTTTGGTATGCTTAATCCAACTTGTCGTTGCGAGCATCTAGCTCAGAATTGAAAAGTATAAAGGATCCAGTGAGCCAAGGACCCATATTCGAGCCTACTGTCGTAAGATGGCCACTTATTCTGACAATGACAGACTTCTCATGCATTTCTTCCAACATTCATTGAGTGCAACATCTTTGGACTGGTACATGCAACTAGAAGGTACCCAAATTCGGACGTGGAGAGATATGGCAGAAGCATTCCTTAAGCATTACCAATACAATACAGATATGGAACCCAATCGCAAGTAGTTGCAAAACCTAATGCAAAAGTCTGAAGAGACTTTCAAAGAATATTCCCAAAGGTGTTGAGAACTTGCGGCAAGAGTACAACCTCCTTTGCTAAAACGTAAATTTGTGGATATGTTTATGGATAATCTGCAAGGCCCATACTTGGATATGATGGTAGGGAGTACATCCTCCGGTTTTTCTAACTTGGTATTGGCCGGTGAGAGAATAGAGAATATGATTAAAATGGGGAAGACTCAAAACTCTACAAGCACCTCAGGTGTTATAAAGAAACCTTTTGTCGCGTATGGAAAGAAACATGAAAGAGAAACGAATGCAACCACCATTATTAGGGGAAGGGCACCGACATACCGTGCGCCTTACCAACAAGTGGCCGCAGTAGAACCAATTCAACAACAACAATAACTATTTACAATTCCAATTCATTGACAACCTCAACAACAACAACAACGCTATCACCAACAACCACATCAACAACAACATCAATGTTATCAACAAAAACAACAACAACAACGACAAAGGCATCCTGAGAGAAGATTTGATTCGGCCCTCATTCTGTACAACCATATTTTGCCTTACTTATTACGCGGTTCTTTGGTGCAGTTGAGAGAGTTAAAACCACCCCCTACGGGCCTTCCTCCCGGATATGATGTCAACGGCCGATGCGAGTTCCGTTCCGGCGCTCTCGGTCATTTTATTGAGAATTAAAAAGCCTTAAAGTATAAAGTCCAAGATATGATATATTCAAAGGCTGTTATGTTTGCGCCTAACAACCCAAATGTAAACAACAATCTGATGACTCCGCATAATAAGCCCGCAGTGAACATGGTAGAATTTGACAATGGAAGAAAATTAATGTCCCGTATGGATGAACTGAATACTCCTCTTATTGAAATAAAAAACATTTTGATGAAAAATGATGCATTTCCTGTTTGTAGTGCAATTTGTGAGCACTATTTGATTGACCCACAACAATGTAAAGCTTTGAAGTCTGTCATAGAAAGATTAATGGACCAAGGAATCTTGGTGGTAGATCGTCTGTCCACCAATGAAGATGTGTCCACCCAGGAAATCCTATACAACCAAGTTCCATCTCTACTCATTCCATATGATCTATCACTAATGACTATCTCCAACAATCCAGTTACTCCTATGGTTATAACGGTACCAACATCGTTCCCATTCATGATACAAAAGTAGTTCCCTTGATCTATGACTCGACTGTCTACATCTATGGACAAAAAGTACAAGAAGAACTAACATCGTCTGTTGAACCAATAGCAAATATAATTGGTATCGATGGAGTAACAAGAAGTGGGAGAATCTTTGCACCAATACCTCTAGTGACTGACAATGGTGGCCCTTTCAATCAAGAAGAAGGCAAACAAGCTGAAAATAACCAGCAAAGGAAATATTCCTTACCTACCAGTGAGGTAGAGGAATTCTTGCGTATCATTAAGAAAATAGACTATATGGTGGTTGACCAACTCAATCAAACCCCGTTGGAAGTCTCAATGCAATATTTGCTAATGTGCTTCGAGGCACATAGAGACGCCTTAGTCAAACTCTTGAAGGTCACCCATATACCACAAGAGATATCTGTTTGTCAGCTTTAGGGTGTGATTAACAACATCTCTGCTAGTATCAACTTGGGTTTCAATGATGAAGAGCTTACCTCCAAAAGGAGAAACCATAATAAGGCCATACACATTTCCATTGAATGTATAAACACCATTTTGTCAAGGGTCTTATTGGACACCTCCTCATCACTCAATGTACTTCCAAAGATTTATCTATCCAAACTAACTATTGAAGGGCTCGTTATGAAACCTAGTAAGCTAGTGGTGAGAGCATTTGATGGTTTAGGACGAACTGTGATTGGTGAAGTGGACCTCCCCATAAAGATCGGACCGCATACTTTCTTTATCACTTTATTTGTAATGGATATATATCTCTCTTACAGTTGTTTGCTCAGACGGTCGTGGATACACTCAGCCGGAGCTGTCACGTTGACACTCCATCAAAGGTTGAAAATTTTGGTCAATAACAAGCTCGTGGTAATTGAAGGAAAGGAGGAAATCATGGTCATCCACTTATCATTTTTCCAGTATTTTGAAGGAGGAGGAGAGGTACAAGAAATCCCATTTCAATATGTAGCGGTAAATTCATGACCACCAAGCTATGGATAAACTTGACGTCAAAAAAACCAAAGTCGCCATCGCACTTTTTATTTTTTCCAAAGGAAAAGGGAAAAGTACGAACAAAACCCAAAGATAAGAAGTTTTCAAATCAAAACTAATAAAATTCTAGAGATTACAGGTAAGGGGGTTGGTTACACAGAGGGAAGGTGTTAGCACCCAAAGTGTCCTAGGTACTCCTAGAGAGTCCTTTTTTTATGTAGATATGTATGTGTTTTTGGTATAAAAGATGCTTGCAATAAATAGAGTGTGGGGATGAGAAAAGAATTCATTAATTATATTTTTGTGTTTGACAAGACCTTCAGACTTGTGCCTACGTACCAACATAAAATGAGGGATCAAAACCTTGTAGTTCGTGGTATCAATTTAAAAAATGACTGAATGCTTTTAACAAAATTTTAAGTTTAAAAGAGGCACAAAAGTCCTAAAAGAGTTTAAATGAGTGTTAGTTATTTTTGTCTTTTTGAAATTTTAAGTCTAATATGGTTAGATTCATTTACAAGTTTGATTTAAGAAAAGAGTTCAAAAATGCAATGGCATAAGGCCAAGGTTTCTAATTTGCAAAAAAAAAGTCTAAGTTTAGAAATCACAAGCAAAGAAGATTTTAAAAAGAGGGAGAGATTTGAAATTTAAGAAGTGGGAGGAGATGAAGAGACTAATCCTAAGCAAAAATTAAAAGTTCAGAGTTGAAAAGATCTGACCAATGGGATGCAATCCAATAGACAAGAATGTCATATAGAAACTCACTTTTACTTTGGACTTTAAATCAAGCAATATCAATATACAAATAGCAAGATGCAGAGCAAGGCAACAAATAAATATAGCCACATCCAAGCTAGCAACTTCACAGTCTTGTTCATAATCTTCCCCATGTATCAGATGACATACTCCTTAAATGTCTCAGAATAAGGCATTAGACACAGGTTCAAAGTGACATTTACATCAAGACCATGTAGCAGATAAACTCAAGTGAATCTCAATACTTGCATCAGATGAGAGTTCAAATCACAAGAACTTGGTTTCAGAAAAGTTGGCATTGGCCAAGTCCTTTTGCATAGGGAATGTTGCCTAATTCTAAGTCCAAAGCTCAGATCAAATCCAACAGTCCACACAAACATTTTTAGGGTTCTTTTGTTGTTTATTAAGTATTTTAAGGTCCTAAGACCAAAAGCACAAACAAAATATACAAACAAATATATACAAACACAATATATGGCTCAAGTGAGCAAAGGGAAAATGACATTAAAATAAACAAGTTACATGATATGTAAAAGTGGCAAAAATAATAAATGGCTTGAATTTAAATTGCATAAAGTAAATGACTTGAAATTAAAAGCAATAATAAGAAAAGTTAGTCAAATGTTAGTTGATTAGATATTAGTGGAGTTTTGTTTTTCAATTGTTTAAGTCATTCTTTGGAGAACAGTCAACCCTCTATTCACAAGCATGGATCCTTGAAACAAGACATCTTCCAAAGGAAGGAAAAAAAGATAAGTTTCCACACAATACCATGAAAGGGGGGAGACTTACAATCCCACTTACTAGAATGCTATGCCTTTTGGGTCAAAATTTAGCACTATGTTAAGAAATCGTAATTGGACTTATGTAGAAGTCACAACTATCTGAGGCCGGGCAATATAAATTTTGGTGTTAATGCCTGTTAGAGATATGGTATAATAAACAATACTCCTAAAACATACCACACACAAAAAGAAAATGATCAAAGGATGGACCTAATCTCATCCATACTTGTATTGGTTCATCTAACATGAAGTTATTGATGAACCAATTAGCCTTAGGATATTGAGATGTCATTGGTCAATGAAAGAGATGGGATAGAATGAGATTGAAGATTAAGAGGGAGGGGAAATGAGACAAACACAAATTGGTCATGGGAGGAATTTTATCAAATTAAAATCATTCATTTATTTTGGGAGATGAAATATACATTTCATCAATCCCCTAAATTCAATGATTTTAATCCAACAAAAGTCAAATCAACCTAAACCAAGGCCAAACACATAGTCAAACCTCACAAGTCAATAAAAATGGCTCAACATAATTTTTTACACAATTAAACAATTAAAAATCAAATTAAAATGCATTAAATTAAATTATGTTTGATCAAAACCCTAAAACCTCTTCAAAACACCAAATAAATGACCAAGAAATTTATCATAGGTCAAATAAGGTCAAAGGACCTTGAAGAAAAAATTTCATTATTTTTGAAAAGTCAGAAGTATTTTTAAATAATTAAAAATATGCACAAAAACAATTAAATCATGAAAAATATCAATATTTATCCAAAAAATAATTTTAATTCATAAAATGAAAGAGAAAAATATTTGAATTTTTTGGGTGAAAGTCCCATATTTTTTGGATCAATAATGAAATTAATATGAATTAATAAAAATAAATCAATTAAAAGAAATTTAAGAAAATAAAAAAAACATGGACCATCTGATCTCCCTCATTAATTGAGATGGCAGATCAGATGGATCAGAGCGCGCGTTCCACATATGCCTAAGTCAAATGAGATGCACACGTGGTAATCAGAAGCAACACCCAAGATTAAAACAATTTAAATGGATCCTATGGTTGAGATGCTTCTAACAGATCGCCAGAGTCAGAGCCCCGATCTTCTTCTTCGGTGGACCTCACCGGGCTGGTCCACCTTCAACCATCACCAAAATGAAAAAGAAAGACATGGATTCAAAGAAAAAATGCTCAGGAGCTCGAATCTGACCTCAATTTTGTCTAATTCCAAGTATATGAAAAGATACAGGGAATTGAATTTGGAGGATCATGAATTGAGTTGCTTTGATTTGACCTCAAAGCAACTCAAATATTGTTGCCTACATTGGTAGGACTTCAGACATCCAAAAATCAACAACAATAATGGAGAATTAAGAGAGAATTGAAGAGAATAAGTTTATGAAAAATCACCTTCAAGTTGATCTAATTTCACCTGATCTTGATTTGGATTTGATTGCTTTCTCCTCCTCTTACTTGCAGAAACCAAATGAGATGAAAATGGAAGTGAATTTCTAGAGTTTGAACTTCCATATAGAAGATGAAGTTCAAGCTCGATTTCAAGAGAAACCTTCAGAAGTTCTATGGCAGTGAGGGTTTGAAATGGTCTAGAAAAGCTTGGGCAACGCGTTCATCATGAATCTAAAGCCTTAGGCTTGTTTAAATAGGCAATGCACTTGATATTTGCACCACTTGAAAATTGGACAAAATTAGAAACATCCTTGTATGGGTGCATGTGTATTTATTTGGGCCTTAAGGATGATGTAATCCACTCCCAATTTGTGTACAAAGTATGCTGAAATCATCATGTGGAAGCATGCAAAAGGAAATGATCATGTGAAGTTCAATCTTGCCAAAACACTTCCCGTAATGAAGCCATGCGCAAGTCCCTAAAATTTAATCCAAATGAGATAATCTTAGATGTTTTGTAAATGTGAGATCAAGGGGGACAACATTCACGTTGAACACTTTTTCATTTGAAGCTTGGATCATGATGAATTTTGAGGTAGAAGTTTTGGAAATCAAATATATTTGAAACTTTTCTAAGTCCCAAGTCAAATGTTCACTTCTTCCACCTTGAATAACATTTTCTGTGGACTTCAAATGAGAAAAGTTCCTACATCAAAGTTTTATCTCTTTAAGAACTCTTTAATTTGATCACAAATTTGACCTCATTTAGATTTGGCATGAAGGAGTTATTCATTTTAGAAGTTGAGGAAAATCACTTGATCAATGGTATTGGCCCAAAATGACCTATAATGTTTCCACTTGAAACATGCATTTGAAAGTTGAATTTGCACCTACTCCAAACATCAAAGTTGAATTATACATCTTCAAATTGATCATGGAATTTTAATGGAGTTCATCTCATAAAAAATGAACAAGTTATGGCTTTGGGAAGTTGACCTCCAAACTAGGGTTTAGACAAAATGACCTATAATCTTTCACCATAAAAATGACTTTCCAAGAAAAAATAGCTCTATACCTCAACTTGAAAGTTGGTTGGAATGTCATTTAGATTAATGTTGCGCTTAGAATCATATGACAAAAATTGTAGGAGATAGGGTCTAGGGAGCCCTAGTTTTGGCCAATTGACTTTCTCTGGTCAACCACCTTGAACCAACTTGCAAACTTGAAGTTATATTGATCTTTGGGACTCATGGAGAATCATATATGCATAAGATGGTGTAATTTAAAGTATCCCTTGAAATACTTGATCAAATGTTGAAGAAACTTGCTAAGGAAGTCACACAAGATACCCAGATGAATTAGGGCTTCCAAGGCAAACAAGCTTCAAACTCTTGGTGATTTATTGATCAAAATGACATGTGAAGATCATGGGGATCTATATATGATACTTAGAGTCATAGTAAATCATTTCTTGATTGAGCTCCTTGCATTGAGGGTCTAAAACCCTAGATATGAGCTTGATATAGCATAGGTGAGCATGTACACTACCTACAAAAGAAACAAACTATACATTGACATATTTTTGGTATTTTGGTTAGTGAATAAAAAAAACAAAGTATGATACAATCAAAAGTGCTTGGTGATCTCTCCCAATACAAACCCAATGAATGAGGGGTAAGGAGGATGCCAAGGTGTGATCCCAAAACCAATGCATATGATGAGATAACATGAGGGATCTTAGGGTCAAAATTGGAGTCTTACAGCTTCCCCTACTTAAGGACGTTCTAGATGAGAAGATGAAGGTTAAAATCTTCGTATCGACTCAGTAGAATGGACTTAAATAACAACATATAGAAATAAATTTTGTTCCCTAAGAGACCTCATGATGCATATGATATGAAATGATAAAAAAATAATCTCTGTGGGGGAAAATATTGCCACAAAGGAAAAAAAAATCCAGAGAGACTGAAAGTCCGCAAGAGCACGATGCTTTCCGTAAGAAAAACTCACTGGGGAGACAGAGACTCTGGGGGATAAAGAGTGCCCCTATTCAATCAACTGGAGACCCGGAAAGAAGATGGCAGTTGCTTTCGTACTTTCGAGGTATCAAGGGATTGAATACAATAAAAGCCCAAAAATTTGCACTGAAGTGAAGTGAAGTAACAATGTCTGTCAGAATCAGCAAAGAGGTGGTCTTGAAAGAAGAATTCGTCTGGTACGGTGAGAGTCAGTTTGAATATCGAAAAAGAATGTTAAACTGGATACCAAAATAAATGGTAACACAAAAATAACCATGGCTTGAATGCCGCTCATCAGTCTGAATACTGGAAAGGATTTCGATCTGAACATCGGAAAATGGGTCTGAATGCCACAAGTCGCATCGACCTGAACGTCGGAACCTTCTTCGATCTGAACATCGGAAAATTGGCCTGAATGCCACTTCGATCTGAACATCGGAAAATTGGCCTGAATGCCACTTCGATCTGAATACCGGAAAACTGGCCTGAATGCCACAAGTTGCATCGAACTGAACGTCGGAAACTTCTTCGATCTGAACATCGGAACACTGGCCTGAATGCCACTTCGGTCTGGATACCGGAAAACTGGCCTGAATGCCACTTCGGTCTAGATACCGGAAAACTTCATGCCTGTCAGCATTGGCAGAAATAGGGAATGATAATAGAGGCGGCGCATGGGCCAATGACACTTGCTGGGGATAACAAAGGTAAGTCATGAACAATCTTCAGTCTGAGTACTGGAAACAACTTCTAGCTTATCACTTGGGATACCGAGAATGTTTTATGCTTACATGCGTATGTTTGAATTTTTCAATGGCGTAATGCTCCATGAAAATGGAAATGCTACGCGATTTGGAAGGATGCAATGCAATATGATTCTACATGCAGGGATGCGAAATGCTGGGTAGAATGCCAAGCTGAGGCAAGGGATCTGCTGGAGAAATGATCACCATCTTCTGGACCCTGGCAAGGCTGTTGGAGATGCACAGCGCAAAGAACTCTGTGGGGAGATGACTAGCCATGCGGTGTTCTGGCCATACCGAGACTCTGATCGGGGAAAGAATGGCATTGGAAGCCTGCTGCTGAGGAAAGCTACAATGGTTCTGGCAACCACGATTTGCGAGAGATGACTCAGCAGGGGGAGCAAACACTGATACGGTACCGAGGTTCTGCTTCAAGGAAAGAAACCATGGATCTGGCATTGGGATTATCGATCTGGCATCGAACTCTAAGGAGCAACCACTTCTGCTAGGAAGATACAGTCTGGCACTGTCAACTCCGCTGGGGATATATAGTCTGACACTGTCAACTCTACTGGGGAGTGTATGTCTTGAAACAACCGCTTGGGGAAGTACGGTGGTGAGAAACTGCTGGGGATTGAAGAATCCAACACTCTGATCAGCTCTGCAGGGTCAAGACACTGAATTCGTCTGTTGGCGACTTCACTGGGGAAGATATTCACGACCACCTGCAGGAGATTTTAAGGAAATGCCCCGAGGGTATCTGTTCTGAATAGACGATCCAAAGCACTTAAAATTTACAGCAATTTTAAATGTTTATTAAGCATGTACCTGTAAATCCCTTATGTGTCATGATGCAATGTTTATCAAAAATTCGAACGTCATTTTTGCAAACAAAACAGTAAAATGAAAATGAAAACAGAGATATACTGAATAACATGATTTTATTGATTGAATGGCCTCTGAATAGGCATTTACATTAGGAAGCAATCCCTGGAAAGAGGTAATCGCACAATAGATAAAAACAGAAATTAATCTAATGGCAATGTGAAATGGATTTCTATTGGGTTCCAATTCTGCTATGACTTGCTCGTCTTCAAGATCCTCCAGATAATCAGCCTTCTGAAAGAGTGATTGGACTGTTTCCTATCCTTCAAAAATTTCTAGTCATTGGCACGAGATGAGATTTAGAACTACTCAGAACGCAGTCATTCGCTTAATCCCTAACTTTTGCCTGGATCGCCCTTTTCGGGTTTTCAATCCACCGGGATACCCATTTTTGCCTAAGTTGCCTTTTCAGGTTTTCAACTTACCGGATGTACGATCTTTTCATTTTTAATCCCTAATTTTTGCCCGAACCTTTTCATTTTCTTGGTTCGTCGGGATGCCCATTTTTGCCTGGACTACTCTTTTTACTGTCCAGCGGGTCTATTTTATGCGAAGTATTTTTTAACTGCGTCTGAGTTCACAGGGGAAGTGAAGTTTTCACCATCCATAGTTGCAAGCATTAAAGCCCCACCATCAAAAACCTTGGTGACGATATACGGTCCATCATAGTTAGGAGTCCACTTGCCCCTGCGATCTGTCTGAGGAGGAAGGATCCTTTTCAAAACTAAATCTCCGACTTGGAAACAACGAGGACGCACTTTCTGATCAAAGGCTCTCTTCATCCGACTCTGATACAACTGCCCATGACAAATGGCTGCCATTCGCTTCTCTTCGATAAGACTCAACTCATTGAACCTTGTCCGAATCCATTCAGCTTCGTCTAGCTTGACATCCAACAAGACTCTTAGGGAAGGAATCTCCACTTCAACAGGTAGGACTGCTTCCATACCATACACAAGGGAGTAAGGGGTTGCCCCGGTCGATGTACGTACTGAAGTGCGGTACCCATGCAAGGCGAAAGGTAGCATCTCATGCCAATCTCTGTACGTGACGACCATCTTCTGCACAATCTTCTTTATGTTCTTATTTGCCGCCTCAACAGCGCCATTCATCTTAGGGCGGTAAGGGGAAGAATTGTGATGCTGAATGTTGAAGTTCTGACACAACTCCTTCATCATTTTATTGTTGAGATTAGAACCATTATCAGTAATGATTCTTTCGGGAATCCCATAGCGACAAATGATTTCTTTCTTGATGAAACGGGCAACCACATGTCTGGTGACATTCGCGAACGACGCTGCCTCGACCCACTTGGTGAAATAGTCGATGGCAACAAGGATGAAGCGATGCCCATTGGAAGCAGTCGGCTCAATCTTTCCAATCATGTCAATGCCCCACATGGCAAACGGCCACGGCGAAGACATCACATTCAGAGGATTCGGCGGTACATGCACCTTATCAGCATAAATCTGGCACTTATGACACTTCCGAGCATACTTGAAACAATCTGATTCCATGGTCATCCAATAATAACCCGCTCTCAACAATTTCTTAGCCATTGCATGTCCGCCGGCATGAGTACCGAAGGAACCTTCATGAACTTCCTGCATTAACATGTCCGCCTCGTGTCTGTCCACACATCTGAGCAAAACCATGTCGAAGTTCCTCTTATACAGCACATCGTCTTTGTTCAAGAAGAAACTGCCTGCCAATCTTCTCAAAGTCTTTCTGTCATTGTTGGATGCCCCTGCAGGGTACTCTTGATTCTTCAGAAAGCACTTGATATCGTGATACCAGGGCTTGTCATCGACTACCAGTTCAGCAGCAAACACATACGCGGCCCTGTCAAGGCGCATCACATCGATCCTAGGAGCATGGTTGCAACGAATTACCTTGATCATGGAGGATAGAGTAGCAAGTGCGTCTGCCATCTGGTTCTCATCACGAGGTATATGATACAATTTTACCGTTGTGAAGAAAGTCAAAAGTCTTCTCGTGTAATCTCTGTAGGGGACCAGAGTGGACTGGAGAGTATTCCAATCACCATTCACTTGATTGATCACCAGAGCTGAATCTCCGAAGATGTCCAAAGTCTTGATTCTCAGATCAATGGCTTGCTCAATACCCAAGATACAGGCCTCGTACTCAGCTTCATTATTTGTGCACTCAAAAGTCAAACGAGCGGCGAAAGGCATGTGGGCACCCTTCGGAGTAGTAATGACAGCGCCAATTCCACTACCTCTAGCATTGACAGCCCCATCAAACACCAAAGTCCACTTTTCGTTTTGATCAGGTCCCTCCTCAACAACTGGCTCTTCACAGTCTTTCATCTTGAGGAACATGATGTCTTCATCAGGGAATTCAAACTTCATTGGCTCATAATCATCAATCGGTTGCTCGGCAAGGTAGTCTGACAGAATACTCCCTTTGATGGCCTTCTGTGACGTGTACTGAATATCATACTCTGTTAAAATCATTTGCCAACGAGCGACCCTTCCGGTGAGAGCTGGCTTCTCGAATATGTATTTCACTGGATCCATCTTAGAAATCAACAAGGTAGTATGGTTCAACATATACTGTCTCAGTCGGCGAGCAGCCCAGGCCAAAGCACAGCAAGTTTTCTCAGGCTGCGAATATTTGATTTCACAGCCGGTAAACTTTTTGCTAAGGTAGTATATGGCATGCTCTTTTCGACCAGACTCGTCATGCTGTCCCAATACACACCCCATCGAGTTCTCGGTCACTGATAGGTACATTATCAGAGGTCTCCCAGGAACTGGAGGTATAAGGATCAGAGGTTTCTGTAGATACTCTTTTATCTTCTCGAAAGCCCTTTGACAATCTTCATTCCACCTGATAGCCTGATCCTTCCTCAGCAATTTGAAAATTGGCTCACACGTGGTTGTTAGGTGAGAGATGAACCTTGCAATGTAGTTCAACCTCCCTAAGAAACTACGGACTTGCTTCTCTGTTCTTGGCTCTGGCATTTCCTGTATTGCTTTTACTTTGTCGGGATCCACCTCAATCCCTTTTCCGCTAACGATAAAACCCAGCAATTTTCCCGATCTCACCCCGAAAGTGCACTTGTTCGGATTAAGTCTCAGTTTGAATTTCCTCAAACGCTCAAACAGTTTCTGCAAATTCACCAAATGTTCTTCTTCTGTATGAGATTTGGCAATCATATCGTCCACATAAACCTCGATTTCATGATGAATCATATCATGGAACAGAGTCACCATTGCTCGCTGATATGTTGCTCCGGCATTTTTCAGACCAAACGGCATCACCTTGTAGCAGAAGGTGCCCCATGGGGTTATGAAAGTTGTCTTTTCCATGTCTTCTGGTGCCATCTTGATTTGGTTATAGCCAGAAAAGCCATCCATGAAGGAGAATACCGAGAACTGAGTTGTATTATCCCCCAAAACGTCGATGTGAGGTAATGGGAAATCATCTTTAGGGCTAGCTCTGTTCAGATCCCGGTAGTCGACACACATCTGTACCTTTCCGTCCTTCTTAGGTACTGGGACGATGTTTGCAACCCATGGCGGATAATTGGTGACTGCTAGAAACCCTGCATCCAACTGCTTTTGCACTTCTTCCTTTATCTTGACAGCCATCTCTGGTCTTGTTCTTCTGAGCTTCTGCTTGACCGGAGGACAACCTTCTTTGAGAGGCAAGCGGTGCACCACGATGTCTGTGTCCAGCCCAGGCATGTCCTGATAAGACCAGGCGAAGATGTCAACGTATTCTTGCAGCAATTCAATCAGCCCTTTCTTCACATTATCTTCTAAAGCAGCCCCTATCTTGATTTCTCTCTTGGTGTCCTCGGTGCCGAGATTAATCACTTCAACAGACTCTTGATGCGGTTGAATAACCCTTGCCTCTTGTTTTAATAACCTGGTAAGCTCTTCAGGGAGTTCACAGTCTTCATCACCCTCTTCTTCAGCTTGAAAGATTGGATTTTCAAAGTCGAAGCGAGCCATAGCAGAACCGTTATCAATAGGATCCGGTGTTGTGCATCTGCATGAGTGATGGTATGTGCTTATGAGTGTGAACAAGAAGTGAAAACTAAACGAAACATTGCCATTTTTTTTATTTTGAAAAACTGCAAAAATAGAAAGACAGGGAACGAAATATTTGAATGCAAAAAGACATCCTTTATTTATGATAAAAAATGCAAGTGTCACATAGGTGGGACCTACAATGAGTCATTACGCCCTGGGCGGAACGTAAGACTTGGATATGCATGAATAAACAAAGAAAATTACTCTTCAAGAAGAGTGACTTGGATAATCTCTTCAGAAGACCAATTGTTGATGACTTCACCCGGGATCTTCGGACGCACCCAATTGTCAATGTCACAATCACTATCCCCCTCTTCTTCGTTGACTGCAGAGACTTGACCATACTGAATGATGCCAGCACTGGAGAAAGTGATCGGCCCCTGAAGAGTCTGAGGCGTTGAAGTTGTAGAAGTTAGAGCTGGCTGATACCCAATCCCGAACTTATCTTCTTTCACTGGTAATTCCAACAGACGCCCCCAACCGGGAGCAACACCTGAATCCACCACGGCCCGTGCCTGCTTAAAGGATGAGATAGAGGCACCCGCTTTAACTTCTTCCACAGACTCTTGGACAGACAAATCTTCAACCTGGAGGATACCTTTGTCGAGCAAGGCCTGGATACCCTGCTGTAGCTTCAAACAACCTCCGCCCTGAGTAGCACAATCCAAACAACCCTTCCCACAACCGGGGAAGACATCGGCCTTCAGCAAGCATCCTTTGATATCCAACAATGGAGTCTTCAACTTCAACACATCCTTAATGGGCTTGGCTTTTCCCTCTATCATATTAACGTTCGCACCACCATGCTGGGGCATGGGATTGTTGACGACATTCGGAGCTAGTGCAAGGTCGATGGCCTTTGAATCTATGAGGTCCTGAACTACGTGCTTAAAAGCTTTGCAGTTCTCAATGTCATGGCCAGGTGCCCCAGAGTGGAATCTACACCTAGCGTTGGCGTCGTAACCCACCGGAAGTCTACCAACAGGAGGAGCCAGAGTGCGCAGTTGCACAAGTTGTAGTTGTTGAAGACTAGAAAGCAACTGGGCGTACGACATTGGAAGGGTGTCGAAACGCCGGTCCATCATCCTTTGCCTCTGTTGATAAGCGGGTCTGTTACCCGGTTGTTGCTGCTGTTGATACTGAGCTGGTTGATGTTGTGATTGTTGTTGTTGTAGTGGTGCTGCAGCTGGAATGGTCACCCCTGCGGCAGTACCTGTTATGCAAGACATGCTAATGAATATGCAAATGCAATGACATGTTTATCAATTCCAAAGGTATTCTACCCCCTTGATTCCAGTCTC
The DNA here is from genome assembly GCF_024323335.1 of Lathyrus oleraceus. Classification (NCBI taxonomy): domain Eukaryota; kingdom Viridiplantae; phylum Streptophyta; class Magnoliopsida; order Fabales; family Fabaceae; genus Lathyrus; species Lathyrus oleraceus. The sequence continues at coordinate 431,775,133 of NC_066585.1, read as the reverse complement.
ACATTTGATAAACAGTGTAAGAAAAGACTAAGCCGTTGATGAGAACCAAGAAAATTCCAACTAGAATCAAGTGGAAGATATAAACCCCACAGAAATGGATAAACATGTGTGAATGATTATGAATGCAAAATGATGTGATGATGTGAATGCAATGCAGTGGTATGTCAATCAGGATTGCTATATCTGCTTGAACATCTGTCAGGTTGCACTGTCTGGAGAGAAATTAAGAGCACACCAAACAAAGGTCATGGGATGGATCATGTTATCCTTAATATCAACCACCCATTTTGGCGGATTATGGTTTACACCTTATCAACACCCGAGTTTCATTGATATTAAGGATACCTGATCGGATCAACCATGAATCAAGGGTTTGTCGCAAGTCACGAGCATGGAGTTTAGGTTAAGAACCACCAAAAAGGAGTGTACTAAGGTTTAAACCTGCCAAACATGTTCTACAAAAGGTTCTCATAGTCATAATCCCATCTTTCGGATATTATTAGAGGAACGACTACTCGTATTCCAACAATATTCTCAAGAGAGACTCTTATGAGTGTAGTATCGCGTAACAATCGTATCAAATCTTACATTTGAACGACTTTCGCACTACGTCCTACGAATAGGCCAAGATGGGTTAGGTAAACTAAGGTCCTTGGCTTCTTAGGTCTATATTGGAACAAGTAATGTCTAACCACAACTTACTTATGTGACATTATTGATCTCAACATGACCTCCACCAAGTGAATGGGCTTGCAAGTCAACTCGCTAAGGAATACTCCACACAAGTTGACAGGACTATGCCATTCTCCTATCTTAAGTGCACTCGAGTTCGGGTATAGAACTCATCTCACAAAGATCACCAAGCAGCCAACCAACAGAAACAGATACAACAATGATATGTACACAATGTAATAAGGTAAAGCAGGTAAATAAATAACTGTACAAAAGCATGAACACCCAATAAACAAACAAACTACAAAAGCTAGGAGGGACTCGCTTAGGGAAGATGGACCAGCAAGAGGTCAACTTCTTAAAGTCCCCAGCAGAGTCACCAGTTGTCGCAACCTGAAAAATACAGTGTGCGAAAAAAACAACCGGCGAAAGAGAATGACAGAAGAGTTGCCACCGTGCGTTATTCATCCCAAAGGAGGGAAAGGAAACGCTCGAAGTAAACCTGTAAAAGGAAAGGACAAGACGGGGTCTCGCAACCAAATCTTGGGTTCGGGAGTCGGTTATGCGAAGGGAAGGTATTAGCACCCCTACGCACCCATAGTACTCTACGGGATCCACTTTTGTAGTTTTTGTCTAAAGGGTGTGGGTTTACCTAACGTGTTTATTTACTAAAAAGGTTAAGAGAAATGACTCACGCGGATGTCGCATCCACTGCATACGTATCTCATCTGAATATGAGAATCAGAGTCTTCGTAGCTCGGCTGACCTATGAGTTGGGGGGATGTGTGCTCGCTAAGACATCGCGTCTTATGCCTACGTATCTCATCTGGAATGAGAATCAGAGCAAGCCGTAGTTCGGCTAACTACGGGGTTATGGATTGGGTTTTGGACGAACGACGTTACTACGCAATCTACCGGATGCTCGACCTTTGGAGACTTACTCGCCTGTAGTAGAAGGAGTAAACGTGTTGCTTTGGGTTTTAGGGTTTGGGATGCTCGAGGGCAAAAAGGCAGTCCTTGACGAAGGAACCGCGCTACCTGCAGGGATATGAATACAAAACACAAAACATGTATCTCAAAGTAAAATGCCACCAAGGGGCTCAAACATTGCCTCCTATCGAGGTCTTCCAGCTAAGAAAGCGATAAAGTATGAGAAAGGGAAAAAATTACCACACGGATAAAGATCCGAAGCTATACAGTTAAAGGGGCAAGAAACCCTGAAATGTCTCCAGCTGATTGGAGAGCTTAATTGAGTTGCGCCCGTGAGGTTTACAAGTTGAGTTCCTTTCAGGGTTTGGAGGTTGCTCTGAACTCTGTTGGCTTTTCTCTCACTATCTTTTCCTCAGGGTTTTGCTTCTCTTCCTTCTTTCTCCAGTGAATCTCCCAGTGTAACTCCAAGTGTAACTCCAAGTGTGTTTTCCTCTACTGAAACTTCAGTATTTATAGACTGATTTTCGTGGGTAATGGGCTCAAATGAGGGAGACCCAAGTCCAAAATAATTTGTTATATTTTATTTATTTATTTATTTTATTTATTTAATTAATCAATTAATTAATTAATTAATTAATTAATTAATTATTTTTTTATTTTTACGTTTTTTTTTATTTTTTTTTTCCAGGAAAAATGAAGGGTAAATTTTGAGGTATTACAAAGAGTCGTGCATAGGCCAGGCTACGACTTAAAACTGCGGGGGAGCACGAGAGATTCCATGAAAATAAATCAGTGGAAAGACTCAGCCGGGGATAAAATAAAAATCTGCAGGGGAAACAGGTAGATCAAAACAAAGCTGAAATGCCCGAACCAAATAGAAAACGATGATTTCACTAAGGAAATACGCACTCAAACTCAATTGGGGAAGAAAAGAACTTCAACACAGAAGTAACAGAAGTATATTATCCACTACCGGTTACTGGGTAAGGAGATAACAAAATCTGACAAAGAGGACATTCGTTACTGGTTAGGATAAACATATCAAGGATGACTCGCTGAGGGCATCCCGAAGGTATATTCATTACCAGTTATTGGGTAAGAATAACCAGCTGGGGAAAAGCCAAAATAGGATTTACAACTACCAGTTACTGGGAAGGAGACCAAGAAAAGAGAATATCCGTCACTGATTAAAGTGAACATATCAAGGATAAACTCAAAGGAAGAATATCTATCATCGGTTAAGATGAACATATCAAGGATAGACCACCTGGGGAATTATGAAGAATATCTGTTAACGGTTAGGGTAATCATATCAAGGATAAACTCCGAGGGGAGAAACAAGAATCATATCTATCGGTTACTGGATAGAATACCCAAAGTGTAGCACCTCAAATTTGCACCCATCATTGTACATACATTCTCATATTAGGTCATAACATAACATGGTCCACTGCATAGCATTGCATTGTCCCTTTTGCCTCAAGTGCAAGCCAATCAAGAAATTAGGTCAAACTGATCAGGAGGTCAGTCAGTCAAGCAAGCAAGCACAATTCTCAAGGAGCCAAGGCCCTAGGGTTGGTCCAACATGTTCACATGACTTGGGGATCCATTTGAAGTGTTTTGATCAAGGATTGGATATTCAGAAGTCATCAGTCACTGCACAGTCAGTCAAAAACCCTAAAAGTCAACTGTTGGTCAACTGTCCATTTAATCAGTGATTTGATGAATGGAAATGGTTTGAGAGATCTTATTCATGTCCAAATAGTCTTCATATATCATGTCAAACACCATCATGGAAGAATTTGAAGCCAGATCAGAAATTTCCAAAAATGGAAACTGGACCTGTAACTGAAACTTACCAAAAATGGAAAGTCTTGATCCTCAAACTTACATCATGATACAAGCTTCAAATGAATTTTTGCCCAACATGAAAGTTGAAGATCTTGTTCTCCCATTTCCAAAAAGTCCAAGAACACTCAATTCCCATGTATGGTTGGCAAGTTATGATCGAATCGTTTTCAGAAATTTTTGAACTTCAAAAGGCCATATCTCTCAAACCATTTGGCCAATTTGGGTGGGGTTTTTTCCTACAAGTCACATTTGATCCCCTCTTTCCAAAAATGTAACTTTCATGTACCAAAACTTCACCAATCAAAATGCCATTTTTGAACTTGCCTTAATTAATTTCAAGTGAGTTGAATTTTGACTTTTCAAAATAATCATCTTTTAACCATTTGCCCAATTGAAATAGTTCAGAAATGTGGTTTTGGTCATGTTACAAGGTCAAATTCGTGCAGTACACATAGCCCATGCTAACTTGCTTGAAAATTGGAAGAAAAGTACAACTTTCACCAACTATACTCCACATTTTCATGGCCTTTGATTCAGAACCACAAGCAACATCAAACAGCAGATCTTAACATGATTTTCTGTCATTCCAACCCCAGGGCAGCAGCCATCAAACACATTCAAGACAGAAAAACTTCACTCATTCTAAAAAACTCCATTTTTGCATTTTTCCAAAATCTTCAAAAAACCTCCATAGGCCACGATCTGAACCTTGTTGCTGCATCATCCAAGCAACCTTGTGAACACTTTGCAACCATCCTTCTCCAGCTGGAAGGAGCTTTTATCCAACTGTTATTCCAAAGCATTATCCATGACAGATTGGTGGTCGAGCAAGAGCAGGCTTCTTTGAGCTAAACCACCTTCACCAACCATCATCTGGAGGGTCATAGGACATCTGTTTTGGCAAGGCATCACAAAACAACATCAGAATCACGACTGTTCTCCAAATTTGGCCAGGTATCGAATCTCTCATTTTTCAAAACCATGCCATGCTTCTTATAGATCCTTGCATGCTGATTCTGTTGATCTTTGAATCGTGTGGAATGGTTGTCTGTGTTGAAAGAAATGTTGAGTTGAAGTTTCACATCCAAACTTGTTTTTGCTTATTTCTTCTTGCTTAGCTCGATTTAATGAAAATGGAGTTTGGAATGTTGATGTGTGTTGCTTGATGATTACCATGATGTGTTCAATTGAGATTTCTGGGCATTTTGAAAAATCACGATTGAAGGAAGAAGATGGAGTTTACTGTACATGATGAACCCTAAAGCCATTTTTCCAGATTTTTCTGCTGCTTCCTGTGCATGAGCCGCGCCTCTTTTCCATTTGAAACCGACCAATCAGATTATTTCATTTTCTGGCCCAAAACGACCGTGTTTCATTAAGTGGATGGCTTATTTACAAGTTTGCCACTCGGGGCCCATGACACATTGAATTATTTTGGTTTCTTTTTCATTTTAATTCCATTTGATTATCAATCTTACAAAAATCATTGCGCATCCAATTTTAATCCAAAAATCATGGGGTTTTTTGTGGAATGTTCATCTACATCTCTAGGTTTTTGTCATATTTTTTCCAGAATTTTTTGATGGATGGTTTTTAATTGGTATGAGGGTTTGTGACATGTATGCATATTTTGTACACTTTGCCAAAACATTTGTGAAATGATGATGCTTTATCCAATGGCTCCCAAATTTTTTTGTGCTTAAACTAGACACACTCATGGTAATTTTGGTGTAGAGTTTGTGAATTTATCATTGCTGGTTTGTGAGTTATGATTTTTTGAATTAGGGTGTGACAATTTGTGTCACACCATTGATGTCCAACTTCATGATTTTCATAGCCATGCTTCCTGACCTCCAATTGACCTTATTTTTTGCATGAGCCTTCTATCATATGTCTAGTTTATGTGTGAATTTTCTTGAAATTATTTGTGGCATTTCCTAATTGTTTGAGATTTTCTCCCCTGCTTGGTCAAATGTTGACCTCATGTGACACTTGTTCCTATTTCATTTGTGAAATTCTCATACTTTATTAGATGGACATGAAATTTTACATGAGATAACTAGACATCCTCATCTTTGCCATGGTTTTAGTCCCATTCATTTATCATACACCATTCCTGATTTATGAATTTTTCAATTTGATGCATGTTTGGTTGACTTCTTTGAGCATGTTCAAAATTGCTTTGACTTTCTGATTTTCATTGACTGCCTTCCACTTGTCCAAATGGGATGAAATTTGACATGCTTACCATGCTGTGGGTTGTGATTGATCATGATTTATTTGGTGATTTTTGGAAATGTTTAAGATTGCTTTTGATGCAAGTCTTTCTGTTGACTTCTATGAGCTTCTAAATGCCATGCTTTGACTTCTTTTGTTCATAAAATGATGATGGTGATTGATATGAATGTGAACCCAATTGGTTGTGTTTCTTAATTGTCTGAACATGATTTTGGATGCTTGCCCTTTGCTGTTTTGACTTTTTCATTCCTTTTTGACCCTAGGCTTGCCCTAGTGGTCCTGTTACTCACCTTTGAGCTCATGTTTTCAGGTTGACCAACAAATGACCAATGAGACCAGTTCTTTTTTGATTGAGCTTGCTTGAATATCATTGACTAACTTGTCTGTTTTGTAGGTGGCTTGGCTCACATGCCTTGAGCCTTGTGCCTTGCACATTCACTTGCTTGTGCTGACTGGTTGACATCTGTTTCATTTGATTTAACTTTGACTTGTATACTAACATCTGCTTGACTGTTTCAGGTGCTTTTAGTTGCTTAGTTCCCTGTGAACTTTTGCTTTGCTTTGCTTGTATAAGCAATTTGCATTGAGGTACAACTTCCTAACTTCATGTAGTCTGGAAGACCTGGCCTGTTACTTGGCCAGGCAACCGTCTGAAGTCCTCCTTAAGAGGCAATGTTTGTGACTGTTTACTTTTGTCCTTGCATAGAGTCAAAGACCTCCTAAGTGAAGAGGCAATTGGCAGAACCAAGGGATGAGCAACCTATCCCCTGCTATTCAGTGTGTCATCTGCTTTGCTCACACCACTGTGTTGATGCATTGCAGATACAAACCCAAGATCTTGTACAATTGTACAGTTGAGTCAGTTTCAAATGTGTAGAAGGGTTCCCACTTTCTGAACCCACACATTCTTGTCTTAAGCTCTCCCAGGCCAGGGATAAGAGCTGTGAAGTCTTATCTTCACTCACCTTTCATCTGTTTCACCTTAGCCCCTCAATGGCAAGGTTAAGAGCACATTCACCCAGTTCCAGAGGTTTGTTTGTTGAGGTTGATATGACCCCTCGACTAAAACCTAACCCTTGTTTGAGCCACTTGCTTGTGTATAGTGTGTGCTATCTGTGCTTGCATATTTGTTTGGCTTGCTTCCTGTGCAAGTTAGGGTTAGTTTAGACTTGCTTCCTGGGCAAGATAGGTTGTGCTTGACTTGCTTCCTGTGCAAGTTAAGTGTGTGTGTGGCTTGCTTCCTGTGCAAGTCATGACTAGGATAGGCTGGCTCCCTGTGCCAGTCAGCTAGAAACCTTAACTTAGGGATGATTTGCATGATAACATCTAGGCTCGAGTCGTAGTCTCCCTAGTTGTGTCTCCCTCTGTTATCTGGTTAGGCTAATCCTTTATCCCTCCGTAGGGGAACTACGTCGCCCTGATCCTCATACCAGATGAGGTACGTAGGCAGGAGATGAGCAGATCTCTCCGGGCGCCCGTGTCTTTGTTTTGTCCTGTTGTGTGCTTGGAAGTTGATGTAAGTCCATCGAGTGGCAGTTAGGTTCCAGTGTGCGTGTGTTTGGTTCGGATGCTGATGTAAGTCCAGTGATTGGTATTTGGGCTCCATGTTTGCCTCTTTGTGTGTGTTTTGGTTCGGATGCTGATGTAAGTCCAGTGATTGGCATTCAGGCTCCACGTTTGCCTTTGCCTGTGTTTGTTTGTGTGCGTGTCAGCCGAGCTACGAATGCTCTGATTCTTCTCTCGTCCGAGAAGATACGTATGCATAGGATGCGATATCCTAGCGAGCATGTGTCGTTTCCCCAGTCCGAACTACTTCGACTCTGATGTCTATGCCTGATAGACTAAGTAGGCCCAGGATGCGACATCCTGCCGAGTCAGTTTCAGTCAGTCTCTTTTGTCTCTTTCAGCCAGTGTGTGTGAGTTTGAGCAGTGTTTAGCAACCATTTTCCTTTCTATTGTGCGTGGATCCCGTAGAGTACTACGGATGCGTAGGGGTGCTAATACCTTCCCTTCGCATAACCGACTCCCGAACCCATTCTCTTTGGTCGCGAGACCATGTCTTTTCCCAGGTTTACTCTGAGCGTTTCCTTTCCCTCTTTTGGGATAAATAACGCACGGTGGCGGCTCTGTTGTTCTTGTTTTCCCGCCGGTTTTTCGCGTGATGCGACAGCTGGCGACTCTGCTGGGGATTATTAGAGAAGTTAACCTATGCTGGTCCATCTTCCCTGAGCGAGTCTCTCCTAGCGCTCCCTAGGTTAGGATTTTGGTTGCTGTTTGCTGTTGTATTTATTGCATTCATTGTATATATGTGCACTTACTGTTTGCATTTATTATTTGCATTAATGTTTGCATTTCATTCATATTCATCTGCTGTGCTGTCTGTGTTCCTCTGTTTGGGGGTGGGAGTTACTTGAGGTAAAAGGCCCAATACCCAGGCTATGAGTGAAATCTAGGGAACCTAGGAATAGAGTGATTCATGGGAAGCGGGTGGTATTGCGCCACTTAGCGAAACATTGATATCACGAGCAGTTCAGACCCTGGTGGGATATTGTCGTTACATACTTCAGGTGTGTATATGATGGTATTCTGCGAAAGGTTATTTATGCTGTGTTTCTCTTCGACTTTACCCTGGCCTAGATAACACCCGTGAGTGGGGAGGGTTTGATCATTACAGGTACAGTTGCTGATTGGTTGGTGATTTGTTGGTGACTCTTGGTACTGATGGTGACTGTGAATTATGGGGCATTTATTTCTGGGACGCCAGAGTTCTGTCCGTGGTTTATCAGCGGGTTCCGTTTATTTCGGATCCCCGGGCTGAGTTGAGAGTACTCGTTCAGAGGATCTGTCTGTCACCCGTTCAGTGGTTGTTCCTGTGAAGTTAGTGATGTAATCTCCGGTTCCGTTTATTTCGGAACTCCCCAAGTTGGATTTATGGTGACTTGGTCCCGCAAATTGACTGGTTCAGAAAAGCAGAGGGTCTACAGTTGACTTGGTGGCACAAGGGCCTGCATTCATGCATTTGCATCATATCATCTCGCATTCATCTGCATTCAATTCATGTCTGTCCGTACTCAGGGCCCGTTATTTTTAAATTAAAAACCCCGGTTGAGAGACATCCAGATGTCAAAATGTTGTTGATTAAATTTTATCTGTCTCAATGAAACCAGAAAAAAAGAGGACTGAATGTTCCTAGTATGGACAGACATTGCATGTGTGAGTCATACTAACCCATTTGCTGTTTTGTAGGTTTCAGTATTCAACCGGTACGCATAGCTCGTCTGTTCAGATAACCTGCTGGGGGTCAACAAATCCAAGCTGATGGATCTTCCCAACGCCGATATCCTTGAACTGAAAGAGATGATGAGGGAGTTGTTCAGTGTTGTGCAAGGGCTTGCCTTGGGACAGAAGGCCATGTCTGAGAGATTGGAAAAAATTGAGAAATGGCTGATAGTAGAGAAGGTTCAGGGGAAGGCTCCGTCCTCCGAAGTAAACAAACCTTCTGGTACTGTAGCAAGGAAATCCTCCGACAGTGGTCCATTCAAGGGGGAAGTTGAGCCAGTTGGTGTGCCTGCAAAGAAAGAACGTAGTAAAGATCGTTATCATCCTTATGCTGCCACTGTAACCACTCCTGTCAGCAATCCACCTGCTCAACAGCAACAACTGCCACCTCAACAGAAGACACCGGGAGCCAAGAGCCAGGTGAAGAAGAAGAATGAGGATCGTCAGTTTGAGGAACCACCTGTGACTTATGCCTTTCTTTTCCAAAGGTTGAGGGATCTGGGATTAGTTCGGCCGAGGATTTTGATTCCTATAGAACAGCAGCGGAGGCCTGCCAACTATGATGAGAGTGCCAAGTGCGAGTTTCACTCTGGGGCACCCGGACACAACATTGAAGGTTGCAGAGCTTTTAAGCATATTGTCCAAGATCTGGTGGACTCCAAGGCTATCAGCTTGTCCCAGATAATGAATGAGGATGTCAACCCCGTACTCAGGCAGGGACCAGTAAAGGTAAAGATGGTGAAAAAGGTCAAGAAAGGAATAGAAGTGATTGAAGAGGGTCAGCTAAAAGGTCCAATGGCTATGGTTCCAAAACTTCTGCTACGGGATGGAGCCTTCCCTGCTGTTGATAATGCTTGTGCGACTGTCACTACAGAAGGGTGTGTATTGATGAAGGACCCGACCCAGAAGATGAAGAAAGTAGAAATGGACAATGAAAGATGTAGAGCACCCAGTCTGGCAGTTGAAACCGTCCAGGTGGAGAATGCCTTTGTCGCTGAGAAAAAGAAGAAGCTGTCCATTTCTTCTTATAAATAAGCTCTGGAAGTGGTGAAGAACAAAGAGGCCCAAGGCTGGGGGAGGATCATTGACATCGTGGTAAAAGCAGACATGTTTGGAGTCGGTTATCAGCCGGATTTAGAGTCGTCTAGACCAGACAGAGGATGTCGTCCACTGTACGCCTTCGTCAGTGCAGGAATGTTGGATCCTGGTCATGCCCGTTCAGTGGGCGAAGGTATTGACAGCGACCACGAGCTCGAGTTGTGGATAAAGTCGTGCGTACCGGGCAACTGGAAGGACTCCAAAAGCATCACTGTCACTCATTCTGAAGAGTAGTATTTCTGTTTTTCAATTTTTGTTTGCATGAAAGCCATACGTTTTGCCCGAAACGTAATGGTCCATTGTAAGGGCCATCTCATGTGTTTCATTATGCAACATTTTGCATCAGTTATGAATGGATGTTTTTGTAGTTAAAGGCGGTGTTCCCTATTTTTCATTTAATTTTGCAATTTAAAAAAGGAAAAAAACAAATAAAAATGGCAACGTTTTTTTATTCTCTTTCCTTTTGATTTTGTCTCGTTCCCAAAGTGATTACTCTCCTGATCTCACCGATAACGATTTGGTTACACCTCTGTATGACTTCGACAATTCGATCTATCATGCCAGAGAAAAAGGCGAAGAAGATTGTGATTTGCTGGAATTAGCCAGGTCATTGAAACAAGAGGAGAAGGTGATTCAACCACACGAGGAGCGATTCAAGATTGTTACTCCAAGCTCCGCCGAGGTTAGAAAGCGAAAAGCTGAGGTTGTTTCAGAGGACAGTCAAGAGCAGAATGGTAGCCCTTTTGAAAGAGAAGGTTGATACATGTGCCTGGTTGTATCTAGATACACCAAGGTGGGATACCAATGTTTTGGGGCATAAACTACCATCAGGAGGAGACTGTGCAAAAGCTGAGGCCGACAAAGGATGAGAAAGAGAGAAGGTGTGAATAGACTATCAAGATGCGAGCGGAGCTAATCTGAAAGATGGATTCCCGGTACATCACAATGAGGTATTGGTTGATTATATGGCTCAGGTCTCAGTGTTTATCTTCATGGATGACTTCTTGGCCCAGACCAGATTGAATTGTTGCCAGATGATATGAAGTAAACCAGGTCCATCACACAAGGGGCACCTTCTTGTTCTAAGTTGATGTCGTTCCGTCACATGAGGCCGGTGCCACGTATCAGAGGTCTACGGTGACTTTGTTTCGTGATATGATTCATTGTGAAAGCAAATGCCATGTTGATGACATGACGGCAAAGTCCCAAGCAGAACAGGGGCATCCGGTAGACTTGGGGCAAGTTGTTTGACCGGTTGAGATAACTCATACTTTTGAGTCTGAATCAGTGCACTTATGGAGTGTTGTCCATCAAGCTACCGAGGCTTGTTGTGAGCGAATCAGAGGAATCGAGGTCGATCCTGCTAAAAAAAAAAAAAAAAAAAAAAAAAAAAGAGGGTAAGTTGCAGGAACCTCTGATTCCGATACTTTAGTGAAAGAAATAACTGTTAATCCGGTACTTGATAACCCTCGAGGGGTCTATGAGGTGCGTATTGGGTCAGCATGACTAGTTTGGTCGAAAAGAGTATGCAATTTACCTAAGCAAAAAGTTTATCGACTGTGAAACAATACACTCACTGTTCGAAAAACTTGATGTACTTTGGCATAGGCTGCTCGCCGACTGAGACAGTGTATGTTGATTCATACCACTTTGTGGATGTCCAAAATGGATCTGATCAGGTATGTGCTTGAGAAGCTAGTAACAACCCATGGAAAGGTTATCAACCAAGGAAGTTTGAGGTCCCTGATGAGGACATCTCGAGGTACTCAAATCGAAAGATTGAGAGTGACCGATCCCGGAGGAGGGGTCTGGCCCCGAATCCGAACGGATTCCGATGTCTGAGGGGGAATGAGATGAGGTGAATAAGGTAGTGCTTCCCGGATCACAGTTGGTTGCACCAACAATGGTGGCTGGACATAAAGTCTGTATCCTGGATATTGAACCTAGGGATGTGCATCTACATGAGGCAGTGTCTTCCTCACAGATGTGTGAGAAATCAGAGAAGATTGAATGGATAAGGACACAGAATGACACGTTGGGTCCAGCTGAGGAAAAGGGCTGACAGTTGCTTGACATGGGACAGTTGCACCCCAAGGAACGAAGCGTGTTGTTAACCGAGAAGTGTGACCTTGTGCGTACCACGTGGGAGAACTGGTATTGAAAAGGACCCTTCCTCCTCAAGACGATCGTGGGGCAAATGGATAAACAATTAGGAGTGTCTCATCCGTGGTCAAGAAGGTTTTCTCAGACCAGGCCATGTTGTTGATAACCACGGATGACGATGATTTTTCATCCCCTGTGAATGCGGACGCAGTTAGAAAATACTTCGTGAAAGAAACCCGCTGGACAAAAAGAATAAAAGAGTCCAGACAAAAATGGGCATCCCGGCGAACCAAGAAAAAAGAGAAAGGTTCGGGCAAAAGTTAGGGATAATAAAAGAAAAGAATTGTACACCCGGCAAGTTGAAAACCCGCAAGGGCGACTTGGGCAAAAAAGGGTATCCCGGTGGACTGAAACCCGAAAGGGCGGTCCAGGCAAAAGAGGGAATGAAACGAACAACTGCGTCTAGCATGATCATTTGTGCTCATGATGACTTGGATAATCTCCGACAGAGACCGATCGGAAGCGTCTTGTTCAGAAGACAGAAAGTGCGGAAAGTCCTGAGGACATATGAGGTGTAACTGAGTTGGAACCCGATGAGATCACAGTTTCACGTTGCCATTAGGATAGATTTTTTCTTTTATGTGCAATCACCTCTTTCCAGGGTTTGCTTCCTGTGTGTTGCTCAATTGTGAGCCATCTTTTATTCCAGTCAAATAAAGCGTGTGTTCGGTCAAATAAATTTCGTTTTTGTGTCATTACCGTTTGGATTACGAAAACATCTATTCATTTTGATAAGAATATTTGCATTTTTGAAACATAGAGGTCCCTTCTGATGCATGCTTGTGAGATTGAAATTTGGAAATCTTACTTGGAAGTCTGAGTGACCTAAGTGTTGAAATATCAGAACACCTGGGGCATACCTGGGGCACGTTTTTATCTGACGATCTCTTGTGCAGAGCCTGATTAGGGGCAACGGATAGTTGAGCGGTGAAAAGACGATGAAAGTTACGACGACGATCCTGGAAAGTTAATCAAGAAGACTCTTCAAAGTCTGATAACTGGAAAGTATGTATAAACCCAGGAGTTCGGTCTCCGTGAAGTACGGACGAGTTGGGAATACAAGATGATGGAGCAGGAAAGTCCAGAAGAGTCTGGGAGTTCTTAAAAGTGGAAAGTCAACACTGTGGGTGGATGATGGATACCAGTGTTCGACGAGTCGACCGACATCCCTGTCAAACAAGCTGTATCTCCCCAGAGGATTGAGGGTGTGATCTCCCTGGCAGATTCAAGATCGTTGTCTCCTCAGCAAGCCTGAAGGTTATCACGTCCCCAACAGGGGCAGGGGCAGAATGTTTCTCAGGATGGAAGACGGTTCCCCAGCCCAAGCCAGTATTAAAGCTATCGGAGTTATTTTCCCCTACAAAGGTGTCTGTGGACAGTACCTTCTTTCCCCAGCAGATCTAAGGATTGTTTATCCCCAGCAGGCCCATGCTTGCAGATTTCCCCAGTTGAGAATCCCCACTGAGCGCCTGGCAGTCATCTTCCCTGGGAGTCCCCTAGTGGAGATTATCAGTAGACTGTTTGTGTGTCCCCCAACAATTGGGTTTGTGATGCTGTTATCTCCAGTATGGCCGTGAGTACTTATCCCCAGCAGGTTTGTGGGAATTCATCTCCAGTCTGATATGACGTGTTATCATCCTCAACAGAGTTATTACTCTCACCACTATGGTTGTTCTCTCCACTAGGATCGTTCTCCTCAGCAGAATGGTGTGGTTTTTCCTCAGCAAGCTCCCCGAGTGGAGCGGGTCCCATGAAATACATCTCCAGCAGTGATTCTCCTACATATGGATTGGTTGGGTCGTCCCTAATGGAGTAGCATTTATTTCTCCAGCAGAGTTCATCCTACCAGTGGATTGGACGGTTTCCTGTAGTAGACTGATATCGGCATCCCCAGCTGAGTTGATTCTACCTATGGATCGCGTGGGTTATCCCTAGCGGAGTAACATACATTCTCCAAAGCAGGGTTTATCCTATCTGAAGATTGGTTGAGCCTTCCTCCCAGTGAAGTCGCTTTACCGTTCCCCAAGCAGAGTTCCCCGCAGAGTATTTCCCCAAGAGGAGTCTCCCCACAGAGTCAGAGTATCTGATCATTTCGGCTCCCTAGCCAGGGTTCATTTGCATTTTGCATGTAGTAATCATTGCATCCTCAAAAATCGCGTAGCATTTCCATTCATAAATGGAGCATTACGCCATAGAAAAATCAAACATATGCATTCATATGTTCGAAACCCCATTAGACCGTATTCCCTTGCAGAGGCGGATTTTTGTTCAACCTGTACAACACATTTGCTACAGTTGCTCCTGACAGTACTCAAGATTGATATCCCCACAGAGGTTTATTTCCTCATCCGTTGGTGAAAGGAAAGCCTGCTTCTCCCCAGTGAGACCCCCCTGCAAGTGTTCAGCCTTGCCCGGTCATCTTGTGGATGTCAGTATCCCGTCAGCACCCGCGTGTGTTTGTTTTCCTTGGTGTCGGTAACACCATCTTTCGGTGGTTCCCAGTCATGCGTAAGTGTCTGGTCTTCTTTGATGTCTGTAAACATCATCTTTCGATGTTCGTAACGTCGTCCCTCTCCCAGAAGAGTTTCCTCCTCTCCGTTGGTGTCGATAAACGTCGAGTTTTTCCTAGTCATCCGGTGATGTCTAGTTGTACCCTCCCCATGTGGACTTACCTCTCCGTTGGTTTTGATAAACGACGAGTTTTTCCCATTCGTCCGTTGACGTCTGGTTGTGTTTCTCTTCTTCCCATTCATCAGTAAATGTCTGGTCGATCTTTTTGGTGTCTGTAAACATCATCTTTCGATGTCTGTAAACGTCGAGTCCTCCCATTCATCAGTAAATGTCTGGTCGATCCTTTTTGGTGTCTGTAAACATCATCTTTCGATGTCTGTAAACGTCGAGTTTTCTCCCATTCATCCGTCGATGTCTGGTTGAGTCCTCCCATTCATCTGTAAATGTCTGGTCGATCTTTTTGGTGTCTGTAAACATCATCTTTCGATGTCTGTAAACGTCGAGTCCTCCCATTCATCAGTAAATGTCTGGTCGATCCTTTTGGTGTCTGTAAACATCATCTTTCGATGTCTGTAAACGTCGAATTTTTCCTGGCCGTCCCCAGTTGTTTACCTCTCCGTTGGTCTTGGTAAACGTTGAGTTTTTCCCATTTCGTCCGTTGACGTATGGTTGTATCCCTTCCAGTCATTCAATAACGTCTGGTTACCTCTCCGTTGGTCCCGATAAACGTTGAGTTTTTCCTAGTTGTCCGTTGGCATCTAGTTGTGATTGTTGTTCCCATTCACCATCGTTGTGATGTCTGGAGGTGGCCGTACCCTTTGAAAACAAAACCAAAAAATATATACCCAGTAATAAATATCAAATCCCAGTGGACGTTTCCATTGGTGGATCCCTGTATTGTGCAAATTTCTACGGTTCTTGGTATTCAATCCCTGTTTACCCTGAAAGTCTGACAGCCGTTGCTCTCATCCATTCGGGTTCCCAGCTGATTGAATAGGGGCAGCTGTAGCACCTCAAATTTGCACCCATCATTGTACATACATTCTCATATTAGGTCATAACATAACATGGTCCACTGCATAGCATTGCATTGTCCCTTTTGCCTCAAGTGCAAGCCAATCAAGAAATTAGGTCAAACTGATCAGGAGGTCAGTCAGTCAAGCAAGCAAGCACAATTCTCAAGGAGCCAAGGCCCTAGGGTTGGTCCAACATGTTCACATGACTTGGGGATCCATTTGAAGTGTTTTGATCAAGGATTGGATGTTCAGAAGTCATCAGTCACTGCACAGTCAGTCAAAAACCCTAAAAGTCAACTGTTGGTCAACTGTCCATTTAATCAGTGATTTGATGAATGGAAATGGTTTGAGAGATCTTATTCATGTCCAAATAGTCTTCATATATCATGTCAAACACCATCATGGAAGAATTTGAAGCCAGATCAGAAATTTCCAAAAATGGAAACTGGACCTGTAACTGAAACTTACCAAAAATGGAAAGTCTTGATCCTCAAACTTACATCATGATACAAGCTTCAAATGAATTTTTGCCCAACATGAAAGTTGAAGATCTTGTTCTCCCATTTCCAAAAAGTCCAAGAACACTCAATTCCCATGTATGGTTGGCAAGTTATGATCGAATCGTTTTCAGAAATTTTTGAACTTCAAAAGGCCATATCTCTCAAACCATTTGGCCAATTTGGGTGGGGTTTTTTCCTACAAGTCACATTTGATCCCCTCTTTCCAAAAATGTAACTTTCATGTACCAAAACTTCACCAATCAAAATGCCATTTTTGAACTTGCCTTAATTAATTTCAAGTGAGTTGAATTTTGACTTTTCAAAATAATCATCTTTTAACCATTTGCCCAATTGAAATAGTTCAGAAATGTGGTTTTGGTCATGTTACAAGGTCAAATTCGTGCAGTACACATAGCCCATGCTAACTTGCTTGAAAATTGGAAGAAAAGTACAACTTTCACCAACTATACTCCACATTTTCATGGCCTTTGATTCAGAACCACAAGCAACATCAAACAGCAGATCTTAACATGATTTTCTGTCATTCCAACCCCAGGGCAGCAGCCATCAAACACATTCAAGACAGAAAAACTTCACTCATTCTAAAAAACTCCATTTTTGCATTTTTCCAAAATCTTCAAAAAACCTCCATAGGCCACGATCTGAACCTTGTTGCTGCATCATCCAAGCAACCTTGTGAACACTTTGCAACCATCCTTCTCCAGCTGGAAGGAGCTTTTATCCAACTGTTATTCCAAAGCATTATCCATGACAGATTGGTGGTCGAGCAAGAGCAGGCTTCTTTGAGCTAAACCACCTTCACCAACCATCATCTGGAGGGTCATAGGACATCTGTTTTGGCAAGGCATCACAAAACAACATCAGAATCACGACTGTTCTCCAAATTTGGCCAGGTATCGAATCTCTCATTTTTCAAAACCATGCCATGCTTCTTATAGATCCTTGCATGCTGATTCTGTTGATATTTGAATCGTGTGGAATGGTTGCCTGTGTTGAAAGAAATGTTGAGTTGAAGTTTCACATCCAAACTTGTTTTTGCTTATTTCTTCTTGCTTAGCTCGATTTAATGAAAATGGAGTTTGGAATGTTGATGTGTGTTGCTTGATGATTACCATGATGTGTTCAATTGAGATTTCTGGGCATTTTGAAAAATCACGATTGAAGGAAGAAGATGGAGTTTACTGTACATGATGAACCCTAAAGCCATTTTTCCAGATTTTTCTGCTGCTTCCTGTGCATGAGCTGCGCCTCTTTACCATTTGAAACCGACCAATCAGATTATTTCATTTTCTGGCCCAAAACGACCGTGTTTCATTAAGTGGATGGCTTATTTACAAGTTTGCCACTCGGGGCCCATGACACATTGAATTATTTTGGTTTCTTTTTCATTTTAATTCCATTTGATTATCAATCTTACAAAAATCATTGCGCATCCAATTTTAATCCAAAAATCATGGGGTTTTTTGTGGAATGTTCATCTCCATCTCTAGTTTTTTGTCATATTTTTTCCAGAATTTTTTGATGGATGGTTTTTAATTGGTATGAGGGTTTGTGATATGTATGCATATTTTGTACACTTTGCCAAAACATTTGTGAAATGATGATGCTTTATCCAATGGCTCCCAAATTTTTTTGTGCTTAAACTAGACACACTCATGGTGATTTTGGTGTAGAGTTTGTGAATTTATCATTGCTGGTTTGTGAGTTATGATTTTTTGAATTAGGGTGTGACAATTTGTGTCACACCATTGATGTCCAACTTCATGATTTTCATAGCCATGCTTCCTGACCTCCAATTGACCTCATTTTTTGCATGAGCCTTCTATCATATGTCTAGTTTATGTGTGAATTTTCTTGGAATTATTTGTGGCATTTCCTAATTGTTTGAGATTTTCTCCTCTGCTTGGTCAAATGTTGACCTCATGTGACACTTGTTCCCATTTCATTTGTGAAATTCTCATACTTTATTAGATGGACATGAAATTTTACATGATATAACTAGACATCCTCATCTTTGCCATGGTTTTAGTCCCATTCATTTATCATACACCATTCCTGATTTATGAATTTTTCAAGTTGATGCATGTTTGGTTGACTTCTTTGAGCATGTTCAAAATTGCTTTGACTTTCTGATTTTCATTGACTGCCTTCCACTTGTCCAAATGGGATGAAATTTGACATGCTTACCATGCTGTGGGTTGTGATTGATCATGATTTATTTGGTGATTTTTGGAAATGTTTAAGATTGCTTTTGATGCAAGTCTTTCTGTTGACTTCTATGAGCTTCTAAATGCCATGCTTTGACTTCTTTTGTTCATAAAATGATGATGGTGATTGATATGAATGTGAACCCAATTGGTTGTGTTTCTTAATTGTCTGAACATGATTTTGGATGCTTGCCCTTTGCTGTTTTGACTTTTTCATTCCTTTTTGACCCTAGGCTTGCCCTAGTGGTCCTATTACTCACCTTTGAGCTCATGTTTTCAGGTTGACCAACAAATGACCAATGAGACCAGTTCTTTTTTGATTGAGCTTGCTTGAATATCATTGACTAACTTGTCTGTTTTGTAGGTGGCTTGGCTCACATGCCTTGAGCCTTGTGCCTTGCACATTCACTTGCTTGTGCTGACTGGTTGACATCTGTTTCATTTGATTTAACTTTGACTTGTATACTAACATCTGCTTGACTGTTTCAGGTGCTTTTAGTTGCTTAGTTCCCTGTGAACTTTTGCTTTGCTTTGCTTGTATAAGCAATTTGCATTGAGGTACAACTTCCTAACTTCATGTAGTCTGGAAGACCTGGCCTGTTACTTGGCCAGGCAACCGTCTGAAGTCCTCCTTAAGAGGCAATGTTTGTGACTGTTTACTTTTGTCCTTGCATAGAGTCAAAGACCTCCTAAGTGAAGAGGCAATTGGCAGAACCAAGGGATGAGCAACCTATCCCCTGCTATTCAGTGTGTCATCTGCTTTGCTCACACCACTGTGTTGATGCATTGCAGATACAAACCCAATATCTTGTACAATTGTACAGTTGAGTCAGTTTCAAATGTGTAGAAGGGTTCCCACTTTCTGAACCCACACATTCTTGTCTTAAGCTCTCCCAGGCCAGGGATAAGAGCTGTGAAGTCTTATCTTCACTCACCTTTCATCTATTTCACCTTAGCCCCTCAATGGCAAGGTTAAGAGCACATTCACCCAGTTCCAGAGGTTTGTTTGTTGAGGTTGATATGACCCCTCGACTAAAACCTAACCCTTGTTTGAGCCACTTGCTTGTGTATAGTGTGTGCTATCTGTGCTTGCATATTTATTTGGCTTGCTTCCTGTGCAAGTTAGGGTTAGTTTAGACTTGCTTCCTGGGCAAGATAGGTTGTGCTTGACTTGCTTCCTGTGCAAGTTAAGTGTGTGTGTGGCTTGCTTCCTGTGCAAGTCATGACTAGGATAGGCTGGCTCCCTGTGCCAGTCAGCTAGAAACCTTAACTTAGGGATGATTTGCATGATAACATCTAGGCTCGAGTCGTAGTCTCCCTAGTTGTGTCTCCCTCTGTTATCTGGTTAGGCTAATCCTTTATCCCTCCGTAGGGGAACTACGTCGCCCTGATCCTCATACCAGATGAGGTACGTAGGCAGGAGATGAGCAGATCTCTCCGGGCGCCCGTGTCTTTGTTTTGTCCTGTTGTGTGCTTGGAAGCTGATGTAAGTCCATCGAGTGGCAGTTAGGTTCCAGTGTGTGTGTGTTTGGTTCGGATGCTGATGTAAGTCCAGTGATTGGCATTTGGGCTCCATGTTTGCCTCTTTGTGTGTGTTTTGGTTCGGATGCTGATGTAAGTCCAGTGATTGGCATTCGGGCTCCACGTTTGCCTTTGCCTGTGTTTGTTTGTGTGCGTGTCAGCCGAGCTACGAATGCTCTGATTCTTCTCTCGTCCGAGAAGATACGTATGCATAGGATGCGATATCCTAGCGAGCATGTGTCGTTTCCCCAGTCCGAACTACTTCGACTCTGATGTCTATGCCTGATAGACTAAGTAGGCCCAGGATGCGACATCCTGCCGAGTCAGTTTCAGTCAGTCTCTTTTGTCTCTTTCAGCCAGTGTGTGTGAGTTTGAGCAGTGTTTAGCAACCATTTTCCTTTCTATTGTGCGTGGATCCCGTAGAGTACTACGGATGCGTAGGGGTGCTAATACCTTCCCTTCGCATAACCGACTCCCGAACCCATTCTCTTTGGTCGCGAGACCATGTCTTTTCCCAGGTTTACTCTGAGCGTTTCCTTTCCCTCTTTTGGGATAAATAACGCACGGTGGCGGCTCTGTTGTTCTTGTTTTCCCGCCGGTTTTTCGCGTGATGCGACACAAAGAAGAAAATATTCGTCACTGGTTAAAGTGAACATATCAAGGATAGACTCCGCAAGGGGAAACAAGATTTACAACTACTGGTTACTGGGCAGAAGACCACAAAGAGGAGGAAACCCGTCATCGATTAGGATGAACATATCAAGGATTAACCCTCTGGGGAAAAATAGGGATTACAACTACCTTTTTACTGGGTTGAATACCAAAGGAGAGAATATCCGTCACAGATTAGGATGAACATATCAAGGATAGACTCAAAGCAGGGGAAGAAAATATCCGTCATCGGTTAAGATGAACATATCAAGGATAGACTTCCTGGGGAAATGTGAAAACGAATCCCCTGGGGAGAAAGAGGAAATATATTACTTTTACCAGGTATTGGGCAAAAGTAAAGTACTCACCAATCAAGAAGAATATTACCGGTTACTGGGTAACAGACTCTCAGGGGACCAAAAGTATCTATCTAGGTAAGATCTAGAAAGAAAGGTCAATTAAAGACTCAACCCGATGAGGATATAACTCAGGGGGAGTGATTCCATCCAGATAATAAACTAGGGAGGAATCTGAAATAATAATCATCCATGAGGAAATAACTCAGTGGGGAATGAGAAAGGTTAAATTCTTCCTGCTTAAGGGGTTGACACTCTACGAATGAGAGAGGACAGACACACCGAATCTACGTGGGGGAAAGGATACTACCATAGCAGAGGATCAGAGGAATAACGAATCACAAAGTGCAATAATGTGATAATGAAATCTATGAATGTATATGTATATGTATAGGTATATGTATATATATGTATATGTATATGTATATGTATATGTATATGTATATGTATATGTATATGTATATGTATATGTATATGTATATGTATATGTATATGTATATGTATATGTATATGTATATGTATATGTATATATGATGATTATGCTAACGAAACGATCACAAAGGATACAAACGTCATCAATCTGAATCATCAATACAACTCTCGGCCAATCTCGACAGGAAGGAAACAATTGGAGAAAGAGAGGTAGGGGATGAACGCGAACCATCCACCTCAAATCCTGGTTGGGGCAAAGGGAAAAGATCTGCCGAAGATCTACACCATCAACTCTGCGGGGAATTTTAGGTCAACACTAGGTCAAACAGGAGACAACCTTGCAGAGGATCAGACATACTGTTCTAGAATCAGTGCTAAATGAAATCTGCTGGAGACTTGAGGGGAAACAAGAATCTTGTGCTGGATCTATGAAAATCGCTTGACAAAACGCACCTATAACTCATGGGAGGCAAATGCAAACTCGGTCGGGGAAACCAACAAAATTCGGTTGGAGATGCTGAAATGCTGCTGGGGATGAAATATAGATCACACCAACTATTTGGGGGAAACCAACAATTCTTCGCATTTTAGGGCTCACCTGTTCTCAGAACGTTGTAACGGTAAATTCATGACCATCAAGCTATGGATAAGCTAGACATCAATTAAACCAGAGTCACCACCACCCTTTTATTGTTTCCAAGGGAAAAGGGAAAAGTACAAACAAAACCCATAGATAAGAAGTTTTCAAATCAAAACTAATAAAATGCCAGAGATTACAGGTAAGGGGGGTTGGTTACACAGAGGGAAGATGTTAGCACCCAAAGTGTCCTAGGTACTCCTAGGGAGCCCTTTTTTGTGTGCATGTGTATTTTTGTATAAAATGATATTTGCAATAAATAGAGTGGAGGTATGAGAAAAGAATTCATTAATTATATTTTTGTGTTTGACAAGACCTTCGGACTTGTGCATACGTACCAACGTAAAATGAGGGATCAAAACCTCGTAATTCGTGGTAACAATTTCAAAGTGAATGAGTTGCTTTTAACAAAATTTTAAGTTTAACAAAGGCACAAAAGACCCAAAAAGGTTTGAATGAGTGTTAGTTCTTTTTGTCTTTTGAAATTTTAAGTCAATATGGTTATGTTCTTTTACAAGTTTGATTTAAGAAAAGAGTTAAAAAATACAATGGCATAAGGCCAAAGGTTCTAATTTGAAAAATGGTCTAAGTTTAGAAAACAAACACAAGCAAAAAAGATTTTAAAAAGAGGGAGAGATTTGAAATTAAATAAATGGGGAGGAGATGAAGAGACTAATCCTAAGCACAAATTTAAAAGTTAAGAGTTGAAAAGATCTGACCAATGAGCTGCAATCCAATAGACGAGAATGTCATATAGAAACCCAAATTTTCCTTGGACTTTGGAATCAAGCAATATCAATACACAAATAGCAAGATGAAAAGCAAGACATCAAACAAAGATAGCCACATCCAAGCTTAGCAAATTCATGATCTTCTTCATAATCTCTCATGCATTAAATGAACTCAAAGATAGGAATTAGGCACAGGTTCAAAGTAACAGCTTCATCAAGATCATGTTACAAATGAAATCAAAAGGATCTTCAATATTTGCATCAGATGAAAGTTCACTTCACAAGCACTTGGTTTCATGAAAGTTGGCATTGGCCAAGTCCTTTTGCATAGGGAATGTTTTCTAATTCTAAGTCCAATGTCTCAGATCAAATCCAATAGTCCACACAAAAATGTCTTTTAGGGTTTTTGTTCTTATTATGTACATTAAGGTCAAAAGACCACAAACACAAACAAGTATATACAAACACAATATATTCACAAAGTATGACTCAAGTGAGCAAAGTAAAAATGGCATTAAAGTAAACAACTTGAATGGTATGAATAATGGCAAATGAAATAAGACTTAAAAAATTAAAGTGCATAAAAGTAAATGACTTGAAATTAAATGTTAGTTGTTAGTTGATTAGAAGTTAGTATTGTTTTTGCTTTTATTTTGTTTAAGTCATTCTTTGGAGAACACTCAACCCACTATTCACAAGCATGGATCCTTGAACCAAGACATCTTCCAAAGGAAGGAAAAAAGGCCAAGTTCCCATACAATACCATGAAAGAGGGGAGACTTACAATCTCACTTACTAGAATGCTATGTCTTTTGTATCACAAATTTAGCGCTATATTAATCAATCGTAATTGGACTTATGTAGAAGTCACAACTATTTGAGGCTGGGCAATAGACATTTTGGTGTTAATGCATGTTAGAGACATAATATAATGAACTATACTTCTAAAACATACCATACACAAAAAGAATATGCAAAAGAGGCGGACCTAATCTCATCCACACTTATGTTGATTTTGCAATCAACTAGTCTTAGGATATAGAGATATCATAGGTCCATGACATAAATGAATAGAGAAGGGGATTGATATGAAGAGGGAGGGGGAATGGAATCAACACAAATTGGTCAAAGGAGGACTTTTATCAAATTAAAATCATTCATTCATTTTGGGAGATGAAATGTATATTTCATCAATCCCCTAAGACCAATGATTTTAACTCAACAAAGTCAAATCAACCTTGACTAAGGCCCAACAACACAAGTCCAATTCAACAAGTCAATATTAGAAGCTCAACACAATTTATTTTGCATTTAAACAATTAAAATCAATTAAAATATGCATTAAATTAAATTATGGTTTATCAAAATCCTAAAACATCATCAAAACACCAAAGAAATGGCCATGAGATTTATCATAGGTCAAACAAGGTCAAAGGACCTTGGAGAAAAAAATTCATAATTTTTGGAAACTTAAAAGTATTTTTAAGCAATTAAAAATATTCAAAAAATCAATTAAATCATGAAAAATATTAATAATGATCCAAAAATGATTTTAATTTAGAAAATGAAAGATGAATTTATTTAAACTTTTTTGGTGAAACTCTCATATTTTTTGGATCAATATTAAAATTAATATGAATTAATCAAAATAAACCAAATAAAATGAAAATAAGAAAATAAGAAAAAATGTGGACCACTTGATCTCCCTCATTAATTGAGGTGACAAATCAAGTGTCTGCTAGCGCACATTCCACAATAGTCACGAGTCAAAGTGCTGTATCAATGGTAGGCAAAACCAACACACGAGATTATAACATTTCAAATGGATCATGTGGTTCTGATGAGCACCAACGCATCGCCGGAGCCAAAGCTCCGGTCTCCTTCTCCGGTGAGCTTCATCGGACTGGTGCACTCACAACCATCACCGAAATTAAAAATAAGGACATAAGTTTAAAGTAAAAATGCTTAGGAGCTCGAATCTGGCCTCAATTTATCCTAACTCCAAGTATATTGAAAGATACAAGGAGTTGAAATTTGAGGTGCACGATTTGATTTGCTTCGATTTGACCTTAAAGCAACTCAATCTTGTTGCCTACATTGGTAGGACTTCAGACAACCAAAGATCCAAGTGAATTATGGAGAATTGAGTGAGAATCGAAGAGATGAAAAATTCTGGAAAATACCTTCAATGCAAGTCTATGCTCGATTGATCTTGCACTTGATCTTGCTCAGGACACTTGATAGAGTAGAATTGAATGGACAAAAGGCTCAGGATCCTTGGAGATTTGAATCTCAAAATAGTGAAATTCAAACTCAATTTCCAATGGAAATTATCAAGATTATCCTTTGAAATGAGAGGGTTTGGAGGTTTGGAATCAAACCTGGCATGCAGGGTCCTTCATTCTGAGCATATAGGGCTCTAATTATAGCAAAACCAATTGATATTTGCACACTTGAAATGGAATCCAAAAATAGCAATGTACATTGCATGGGTGCATGGGCGTGTACATGCCCATGTAATCACTTCTTCTGATCCATAATTGAGTACAAGCATTGCTGAGATCATGTTGGAATGTTATGCATTGGTGTATGGAATGTTCAAGTTAAATTTGCACCAAATGATTACTCATGTTTAAGCCATGCACAACCCATTCAAAACTTGTCCAAAATGGATGAAATTGGACTTTTTGGAGAGGTTAGACCAAGAGGAACAACTTTCATGCTGAAATAATTTTCATTTGAAACTTGGATCATGATGAATTTTGAGGTGGAAGTTGAGAAAATCAAACATGTCAAAATATTTTCTAAGTGTAAAGTCATATGTTCACTTATTCCACCTTGGCTAACGTTTTGTGTAAGCTTCAAATGAGAAAAGTTCATTCATAAAAGTTGTAGCTCTCTCAAAGTTATTCAAATTGGTCACAATTTTGACCTCATTTGGATTTAATATGAAGGATTTATGTATTTTTGAAGTTGAGGAAAATCACTTGTTCAATGGCACTGGTCCAAATGACCTATAATGTATCCTTATATCACATGCACACAAAATTTGAATTAGCTCTTCCTCCAAACATAAACATTTAAGTAGGCATCTTGAATTTGATTGTGAAACTTGTAAATCTTTCATCTCATAAAAATTGAGCAAGTTATGGTCTTGGGAAGTTGACCTCCAAATTAGGGTTTAGACAAAATGACCTATAATCTTTCACCATAAAAAATAACTTTCCAAGCAAAAATAGCTCTAGACCTAAACAAGAAAGTTGTTTGGAATGTAATTTAGAGTAATGTTGCTCTTGGAATCATTTTCATATGACAAAATATGTAGGAGATAGGGTCCAGGGAACCCCAATTTTGATGAGATGAATTCCTCTGGTCAACCACCATGAACAAACTTGCTAGCTTGCCATTCTCTTGACTTTTGGGACTCATGGAGGATAATATATGCATAAGATGATGGAATTTGAAGTATCCCTTGAAATATTTGATCAATTGGTGAAGAAGCTTGTTGAAGAAGTCACATAAGATACCTAGATGAGCTAGGGTTTCCATGGCACACCAATTCCAAACTCTTGATGATTTCTTGATCAAAATAACATGTGATGACCATGGGGAATCATATATTATGCTTAGATTCATAGTAAACCAATTTTTGATCGAGCTCCTTACGCTGAGGGTCTTAAACCCTAGATGTGAGCTTGATAGATCAAAGGTGAGCACATGCCCTACCTACAAAAGAGTTAGTTTATACAAAGATATATTTTTGGTATTTTTATTAGTAAAGATGATAAAATACAAAGTATGATACAATCAAATGATGCTTGGTGATCTCTCCCAATGCAAACCCAATGAATGAGAGGTAAGGAGGATGCCAAGATGTGATCCCAATGCTAATGCATATGATGAGATTTCTCTTTTAAAAGTAACTGCTTTAAGAAAACATGATTTTGGTTTTAAAATTTCAATTTCAAAATTATCATCATAAAATTTTAATTCTATTTTTTTGAATAAATAAGAGTAGAAATAATTGGATAAAAGCTCAACTTTATTTAATAGAATGGTAGTCTGTAAATGATAAAACTCCATAAATCTTTACAAAAGTTGAAAAATGGTAATTTACATGGAAAAGGGATAGATTGAATACAATTATCACTAATTCTTCTACCACCTTCAATATCTGTTGTGCTCTTGGCTTTGGTTGAAGATGAATCAGAACCAAACGCTGTGCTCAAGAATGTCTTCAAGACTAAAGATCAACATGATGTAGTTACTTGCC
Organism: Lathyrus oleraceus; assembly: GCF_024323335.1. NCBI lineage: Eukaryota > Viridiplantae > Streptophyta > Magnoliopsida > Fabales > Fabaceae > Lathyrus > Lathyrus oleraceus. The sequence goes on along the minus strand of NC_066585.1, from coordinate 431,748,046 downwards.
ATAATCCCTAATTTTTGCATAAATTGCCCCAAGGTGGGGTACTCAACTTATCGGGATAAATTTTTTATTTTATGTCTCTAACTTTTGCCTGGATCACCTTTTCGGGTTTTCAATCCACCGAGACGCTCATTTTAGCCTAAGCCGCCCTTTCAGGGTTTCGACTTAGCGAGCTGTTTTTTTATTTTTAGGCAAAGTATTTCTTGAATGCATCAACATTCACAGGACGCATGAACTCTTCACCATCCATAGTTGTAAGAATCAAAGCAATGCCTGAAAAGGCTATTTTAACCACATATGGGCCTTCATAATTATGAGTCCATTTGCCCTTAGAATTTGGTTTGAAAGATAGAATTTTCTTGAGCACGAGGTCACCTTCTCTAAACACACGAGGTCTGACCTTCTTATCAAATGCTTTCTTCATTCTCTGCCGGTACAACTGACCATGGCACATGGCAGTCAACCTTTTCTCTTCAATCAAATTCAGCTGGTCATACCTCGGTTAGGGTAAACATATCAAGGATTACTCGCTGAAGGCAAACAGAAGATGTATTCATTACCGGTTACTGGGTAAGAATAAACCGTTGGGAAAAGCCAAAATAGGATTTATAACTAACGGTTACTCAGAAGACCAAAGAGAGAGAATATCCATCACTGGTTAAAGTGAACATATCAAGGATAAACTCAAAGGAAAGAAAATCCATCATCGGTTAAGATGAACATATCAAGGATATACTTGCCTAAGGATTCTAGGGAGGATATCCATCATCGATTAGGATGAACATATCAAGGATAAACTGCCTGAAAAAGTAGGAATTACATCTATCGAATGATGGATAAAATACCGAAAAGAGAATATCCATCATCGATCAGGATGAACATATCAAGGATATGCTCAGAGGGAAAAAATAGGAATTACATCTATTAGTTACTAGATAGAATACCAGAAGGAGAGAATATCCGTCACTAGTTAGGATGAACATATCAAGGATAAACTCTGTAAAAGGGATAAAAGCAGGATTTACAACTATCGATTACTGGGAAGAAGACCACAAAGAGAAGGAAATCCGTCACTGATTAGGATGATCATATCAAGGATTAATTCTTTGGGGAACAATAAAATAGGGATTAAAACTACCGATTACTGGGTAGAATACCAAAATGAGAGAAAATTTTGTCATCGGTTAAGATGAACATATCAAGGATAAACTCAAGCAAAGGGGGAAAAAGGTATCAGTCATCGGTCAGGATGAACATATCAAGGATAAACTTCCTGGAAACGTGAAAACGAATCCGCTGGGGAAACAAAGGTTGTTCTTGCCGAGTAATGGGAAAAAGTGACAAACATGAGAAGAATATTACCAGTTACTGGGTAATAGGCTCTCAGGGGACCAAAAAGCTTCTATCTAGGTAAGATCTAGAAATAAAAGGTCAATTAAAGGACTCAACCCAATGAGGATATAACTCAAGAGGAGTGGTTCCATCCAGATAATCAACTTGGAAGGAAGCTGAAATAAGGATCACCCACGAGGAAATAACTCAGTGGGGAAAGAGAAAGGTTAAATTCTTTCTGCTTAATGGGATGACACTCTACATTTGAAAGAGGACAGACAAACCAAATCTGCATGGAGAAAAAGATATATCACAATAGCAGAGGATCAAAACGAATAATGAATCATAAAGTGCAATAATTAAATAATGAAATTATATGAGTGTATATGTACATGTACATGTATATGTATATGTGTATGTATATGTATATATGATGATTATGCTAATAGGACGATCACAAAGGATATGAATGTCACTGATTTGAATCATCAATACAATCCCTAGCCAATCCTCACGGGAGGGAAGCAACTGCTGGAGAGAAACCAACAAATGCAATGAAGACTCAATCTTGGATGGGTAAAGCACAAGGAGAGGGAACTGCTGAGGAAATTGCTAAACACTCTGTGGGGAATTTTAGGTCAACACCATATCAAATGGGAGACAACCCTGCAGGGGACAAATACAATAGCTGCTCAACTTCAGGAGTAACTCTAATGATCTGCGAGGAATCAAAATCCTGCCGAAGCCATGCAAACTGCTGAAATAACATGCCTACAACTTCAGGGAGGCAAACAAACTTGGCTAGGGAAACCAACAGAACTTGGTTACTGAAATGCTGTTGGGGATGAAACATGGATCACACATACTACTTGGGGAGAACCAATACTGCTTCGCACTTAAGGCTTACCGCTTTTCAAACCGATGTTGATATTCCTTTAAATGATATCGATTGCTTAAAATGACTACTTTTATATATTTAAGAAAATATGGTTTTAATTTAAATTTAATTTCAAAAACGATCATAATAAAATTTAAATCCATTTGGCTGAATTGAACAAGAGTAGAAACAATTGGATAAAAAGCTCAACTTTATTTAATGGAATGGTAGTCTGTAAATCACAAGACTCCATGGATTTTTACAAAGGTTGAAAAATTGTAATTTACATGGAAAAGGGCTGCATTGAGTACAATGATCACTAATTCTTCTACCACTTTTGATGTCCACTGTGCTCTTGGCGAAGGCTGGAGATGATAAATCAGAATTGACCGACTTGCTCAAGAATGTCTTCAAAATTGAAGACCAGCAGGATACAATTACTTGCCATAAATCTCTAATTTTTGCATAAATTTCCCCAAGGTGGGGTACTCAATTTATCAGGATGATTCTTTCAATCCACCGAGACGCTCATTTTTTCCTAAGCCTCCCTTTCAGGTTTTCAACTTAGCGAGTTGTTCTTTTCTTTTTAGGCGAAGTATTTCTTGACTGCATATGCGTTCACAGGACGAGTGAACTCTTCGCCATCCATAGTTGTAAGGATCAAAGCACCGCTTGAAAAGGATCTCTTAACAACATATGGGCCTTCATAATTAGGAGTCCATTTGCCCCTAGAATCTGGTTTGAAAGATAGAATCTTCTTGAGCACAAGGTCACCTTCTCTAAACACACGAGGTCTAACCTTCTTATCAAATGCCTTCTTCATCCTCTACTGATACAACTAACCATGACACATGGCATTTAATCTCTTCTCTTCAATTAAATTTAACTGATCAAACCTGGTCTGACACCATTCAGCCTCAGTCAACTTGGCTTCCATCAAGACACACAATGATGGGATCTCAACCTCTACTGGAGCACAACTTCCATGCCATAAACAAGTGAGAAAGGGGTTTCCCCTGTTAAAGTGCAGACGGATGTATGATACCCATGCAAGGAAAATGAGAGCATCTCATGCCAATCCTTATACGTTACAACCATCTTCTGGATAATCTTCTTGATGTTCTTGTTTGCAGCTTCAACAACCCCATTCATCTTGGGGTTTTAAGGAGAAGAATTATGACGTGCGATCTTGAAGTCTTTGCAAAGAGCTTCCACCATATTATTATTCAAGTTAGATCCATTATCAGTAATGATCTTACTTTGGCACACCATATCGACATATAATCTGATTTTTGATGAACCTCACAACAACTTGCTTGGTTACATTCACATACGATTCCACTTCAACCCACTTTGTGAAGTAATCAATAGACACCAAAATGAAACGATGTCCATTCGACGCTTTAAGCTCAATCATGCCAATCATATCAACTCCCCACATGGAGAAGGGCCATGGGGAGGAAATGACGTTCAACAATGTCGGAGGAATATGAATCTTATCTGCATATATTTGAAACTTATGGCATTTCTTCACAAACTTGCAACAGTCAGATTCCATAGTCAGCCAATAGTAACCTACCCTCAACATCTTCTTTGCCATAGCATGTCCATTGGAGTGAGTACCAAAAGAACCTTCATGGACTTCAATCATCAACAAGTATGCTTCGTGTCTATCCACACATCAGAGCAAAACCATATAGAAGTTTCTCTTGTACAATACATCACCATTCAGGTAGAAATTGTCGGCTAATCCTCTCAAAGTCTTCTAATCTTTCAAAGATGCCCCAGACAGGTAAATCTGACTTTGGAGGAAACATTCGATATCGAAATACCACAGCTTCTCATATTTGACCTCTTCAACAGCAAACATATGAGCTGGCCTATCAAGACGTATCACAGTCAAATTGGGAACCTCATTCCAATACTTCACTACAATCATCGAAGTCAAAGTTGTAAGAGCATCTTCCATCCAGTTTTCATCTCGAGGGATATGATGAAATTCAACCTTTGTAAAGAAAGTTGAAATCCTCCTGGCATAGTCTCTATATGGTATCAAACCGGGTTGATTCGTCTCCCATTCACCTTTGATACGATTCACAACCAAAGACGAATCTCCATAGACATCCAAATACTTGATTCTGAGATCGATGGCCTCTTCAAGACCCATAATGCAAGCTTCATACTCGGCCATATTGTTCGTACATTTGAACGTCAATCTAGCTGTAAATGGAAAATGTGTGCCTTGAGGAGTAATAATTATTGCCCCAATGCCATTACCATATTGATTAACAGCTCCATCAAACACCATGCCCCAACGGGAACCAGGTTCTGGCCCTTCTTCAAGCAATGGTTCATCACAATCCTTCATTTTTAAGTATAAGATCTCTTCATCAGGAAAATCGTACTGCACTAACTAGTAATCTTCGATCGGTTGGTGAGCCAAATGGTTAGCCAAGACACTACCTTTGATCACTTTCTGAGATGGTATTCAATATCATACTTTGATAACAACATCTGCCAACGGGCAATCCTCCTAGTTAAAGCAGGTTTCTCGAAGATATACTTGATTGGATCCATTTTGGATATCAACCATGTGGTATGATTTAACATATACTGGCACAGACGCTTAGCAGCCGAAGCCAATGCGAACAAGTCTTTTCAAGCGTAGAATACCGAGTCTCACAATCGATGAACTTCTTACTGAGGTAGTAAATAGAATATTCTGTCTTTCCAGTTTCATCTTGCTGAACAAGAACACAACCCATACTCTCATCAAGTACAATCAAATACATGATCAACGGTCTTCCTTCAACAGGCGGAGATAGAATCAGAGGCTCAAGCAGATACTCTTTGATACTGTCAAAACCTTTCTAGAAATCTTCGGTCCAATCACAAGACTGATCTTTTCGAAGAAGCTTGAATATAGGCGCACATGTGGCAATCATATGTGAAATGAATCTCGATATATAATTCAAGTGGCCGAGAAAACCTTTGACTTGCTTCTCGGTTTTGGGCGCATGCATCTCTCGTATTTCTTTGATCTTGGCAGGATCAACTTCAATACCCTTCTCGCTGATAATAAAGCCCATCAACTTACAAGAACGAACACCAAATGTACACTTATCGGGATTCAAGTCGAGTTTGTATTTCCTCAAACGCATGCATCTCTTGTATTTCCTCTTCATCAATGGATTTGGCAATCATATCATCAACATAGACTTCGATCTCTTTATGCATCATATCATGAAAAAGAGTAGTCATTGCCCTTTGGTAAGTTGCACCAGCAATTTTTTAACCGAAAGGCATCACTCTATAACAGAATGTTCCCCAGGGTGTAATGAATGTGGTCTTCTCCATATCTCTGGATGCCATATTGATCTGATTATATCCGGAAAATCCGTCCATAAACGAAAAGACTTTGAACTTAGCTGTATTATCTACCAACATATCAACGTATGGAAGAGGAAAATCATTTTTTGGACTGGCTTTATTCAAATCTCTATAGTCGACACACATACTGTCGCAACCTGAAAAATACAGTGTGCGAAAAAAACAACCGGCGAAAGAGAATGACAGAAGAGTCGCCACCGTGCGTTATTCATCCCAAAGGAGGGAAAGGAAACGCTCGAAGTAAACCTGAAAAAGGAAAGGACAAGACGGGGTCTCGCAACCAAATCTTGGGTTCGGGAGTCGGTTATGCGAAGGGAAGGTATTAGCACCCCTACGCATCCATAGTACTCTACGGGATCCACTTTTGTAGTTTTTGTCTAAAGGGTGTGGGTTTACCTAACGTGTTTATTTACTAAAAAGGTTAAGAGAAATGACTCGCGCGGATGTCGCATCCACTGCATACGTATCTCATCTGAATATGAGAATCAGAGTCTTCGTAGCTCGGTTGACCTATGAGTTGGGGGGATGTGTGCTCGCTAAGACATCGCGTCTTATGCCTACGTATCTCATCTGGAATGAGAATCAGAGCAAGCCGTAGTTCGGCTAACTACGGGGTTATGGATTGGGTTTTGGACGAACAACGTTACTACGCAATCTACCGGATGCTCGACCTTTGGAGACTTACTCGCCTGTAGTAGAAGGAGTAAACGTGTTGCTTTGGGTTTTAAGGTTTGGGATGCTCGAGGGCAAAAAGGCAGTCCTTGACGAAGGAACCGCGCTACCTGCAGGGATATGAATACAAAACACAAAACATGTATCTCAAAGTAAAATGCCACCAAGGGGCTCAAACATTGCCTCCTATCGAGGTCTTCCAGCTAAGAAAGCGATAAAGTATGAGAAGGGAAAAAGTTACCACAGGGATAAAGATCCGAAGCTATAGCAGTTAAAGGGGCAAGAAACCCTGAAATGTCTCCAGCTGGACCGTCAAAGGAAATCAGTCAACACGAATAATCAGAATAAAACTCCAGGGGGTATCCCACAAATAAAGTGGGAAACCACGCGAGTGTCTCTGCGAAAGCCATGTGAGCCCTCACAAAACTCGACAAAGGGTTAGAGTAGTAGGATGAAATCAAGAGAAAACAATGCCATGGAAACACAAGACAGGTTAGAATAAACAAAATAGGGTAACCCAGAGTTGCCCCTAAATCAAAATGTAACCACATGAATAATTCCATCAAAATTCACAAAAGGCTCACAAAAAGGTATCAAATTCACCCATAATACCTCATACATTTAGAGCATTCAAATAAAAGGCATAAAGATGATGGATATAGGGCAAACCTGATTGGAGAGCTTGATTAAGTTGCGCCCGTGAGGTTTACAAGTTGAGTTCCTTTCAGGGTTTGGAGGTTGCTCTGAACTCTGTTGGCTTTTCTCTCACTATCTTTTCCTCAGGGTTTTGCTTCTCTTCCTTCTTTCTCCAGTGAATCTCCCAGTGTAACTCCAAGTGTCACTCCAAATGTGTTTTCCTCTACTGAAACTTCAATATTTATAGACTGATTTTCGTGGGTAATGGGCTCAAATGAGGGAGACCCAAGTCCAAAATAATTTGTTATATTTTATTTATTTATTTTATTTATTTATTTAATTAATTAAATTATTTTTTTTTATTATTTTTTATTTTATTTTTTTTTATTTTTATTTTTTCAGGAAAAATGAAGGGTAAATTTTGGGGTATTACAGCTGCCCCTATTCAATCAACTGGAGACCCGGAAAGAAGATGGCAGTTGCTTTCGTACTTTCGAGGTATCAAGGGATTGAATACAATAAAAGCCCAAAAATTTGCACTGAAGTGAAGTGAAGTAACAATGTCTGTCAAAATCAGCAAAGAGGTGGTCTTGAAAGAAGAATTCGTCTGGTACGGTGAGAGTCAGTTTGAATATCGAAAAAGAATGTTAAACTGGATACCAAAATAAATGGTAACACAGAAATAACCATGACTTGAATGCCGCTCATCAGTCTGAATGCTGGAAAGGATTTCGATCTGAACATCGGAAAATGGGCCTGAATGCCACAAGTCGCATCGACCTGAACGTCGGAACCTTCTTCGATCTGAACATCGGAAAATTGGCCTGAATGCCACTTCGATCTGAATATCGGAAAATTGGCCTGAATGCCACTTCGATCTGAATACCGGAAAACTGGCCTGAATGCCATAAGTTGCATCGACCTGAACGTCGGAACCTTCTTCGATCTGAACATCGGAAAATTGGCCTGAATGCCACTTCGATCTGAATATCGGAAAATTGGCCTGAATGCCACTTCGATCTGAATACCGGAAAACTGGCCTGAATGCCACAAGTTGCATCGACCTGAACGTCGGAAACTTCTTCGATCTGAACATCGGAACACTGGCCTGAATGCCACTTCGGTCTGGATACCGGAAAACTGGCCTGAATGCCACTTCGGTCTGGATACCGGAAAACTGGTCTGAATGCCACTTCGGTCTGGATACCGGGAAAACTGGCCTGAATGCCACAAGTTGCATCGACCTGATCGTCGGAAACTTCTTAGATCTGAACATTGGAACACTGGCCTGAATGCCACTTCGGTCTGGATACCGGAAAACTGGCCTGAATGCCACTTCGGTCTGGATACCGGAAAACTGGCCTGAACGCCACTTCGGTCTGGATACCGGTAAAACTTCATGCCTGTCAGCATTGGCAGAAATAGGGAATGATAATAGAGGCGGCGCATGGGCCAATGACACTTGCTGAGGATAACAAAGGTAAGTCATGAACAATCTTCAGTCTGAGTACTGGAAACAACTTCTAGCTTATCACTTGGGATACCGAGAATGTTTTATGCTTACATGCGTATGTTTGAATTTTTCAATGGCGTAATGCTCCATAAAAATGGAAATGCTACGCGATTTGGAAGGATGCAATGCAATATGATTCTACATGCAGGGATGCGAAATGCTGGGTAGAATGCCAAGCCGAGGCAAGGGGATCTGCTGGAGAAATGATCACCATCTTCTGGACCCTGGCAAGGCTGTTGGAGATGCACAGCGCAAAGAACTCTGTGGGGAGATGACTAGCCATGCGGTGTTCTGGCCATACCGAGACTCTGATCGGGGAAAGAATGGCATTGGAAGCCTGCTGCTGAGGAAAGCTACAATGGTTCTGGCAACCACGATTTGCGAGAGATGACTCAGCAGGGGGAGCAAACACTGATACGGTACCGAGGTTCTGCTTCAAGGAAAGAAACCATGGATCTGGCATTGGGATTATCGATCTGGCATCGAACTCTAAGGAGCAGCCACTTCTGCTGGGAAGATACAGTCTGGCACTGTCAACTCCGCTGGGGATATATAGTCTGACACTGTCAACTCTACTGGGGAGTGTATGTCTTGAAACAACCGCTTGGGGAAGTACGGTGGTGAGAAACTGCTGGGGATTGAAGAATCCAACACTCTGATAAGCTCTGCAGGGTCAAGACACTGAATTCGTCTGTTGGCGACTTCACTGGGGAAGATACTCACGATCATCTGCAGGAGATTTTAAGGAAATGCCCCGAGGGTATCTGTTCTGAATAGACGATCCATAGCACTTAAAATTTACAGCAATTTTAAATGTTTATTAAGCATGTACCTGTAAAGCCCTTATGTGTCATGATACAATGTTTATCAAAAATTCGGACGTCATTTTTGCAAACAAAACAGTAAAATGAAAATGAAAACAAAGATATACTGAATAACATGATTTTATTGATTGAATGGCCTCTGAATAGGCATTTACATTAAGAAGCAATCCCTGGAAAGAGGTAATCGCACAATAGATAAAAACAGAAATTAATCTAATGGCAATGTGAAATGGATTTCTATTGGGTTCCAATTCTGCTATGACTTGCCCGTCTTCAAGATCCTCCAGATGATCAGCTTTCTGAAAGAGTGATTGGACTGTTACCTATCCTTCAAAAATTTCCAGTCATTGGCACGAGATGAGATTTAGAACTACTCAGAACGCAGTCATTCGCTTAATCCCTAACTTTTGCCTGGATCGCCCTTTTCGGGTTTTCAATCCACCGGGATACCCATTTTTGCCTAAGTTGCCTTTTCAGGTTTTCAACTTACCGGGTGTACGATCTTTTCATTTTTAATCCCTAATTTTTGCCCGAACCTTTTCATTTTCTTGGTTCGTCGGGATGCCCATTTATGCCTGGACTACTCTTTTTACTGTCCAGCGGGTCTATTTTATGCGAAGTATTTTTTAACTGCGTCTGAGTTCACAGGGGAAGTGAAGTTTTCACCATCCATAGTTGCAAGCATTAAAGCCCCACCATCAAAAACCTTGGTGACAATATACGGTCCATCATAGTTAGGAGTCCACTTGCCCCTGTGATCTGTCTGAGGAGGAGGGATCCTTTTCAACACTAAATCTCCGACTTGGAAACAACGAGGGCGCACTTTCTGATCAAAGGCTCTCTTCATCCGACTCTGATACAACTGCCCATGACAAATGGCTGTCATTCTCTTCTCTTCGATAAGACTCAACTCATTGAACCTTGTCCGAATCCATTCAGCTTCGTTTAGCTTGATATCCAACAAGACTCTTAGAGAAGGGATCTCCACTTCAACAGGTAGGACTGCTTCCATACCATACACAAGGGAGTAGGGGGTTGCCCCGGTCGATGTACGTACTGAAGTACGGTACCCATGCAAGGCGAAAGGTAGCGTCTCATGCCAATCTCTGTACGTGACGACCATCTTCTGCACAATCTTCTTTATGTTCTTATTTGCCGCCTCAACAGCGCCGTTCATCTTAGGGCGGTAAGGGGAAGAATTGTGATGCTGAATGTTGAAGTTCTGACACAACTCCTTCATCATTTTGTTGTTGAGATTAGAACCATTATCAGTAATGATTCTTTCGGGAATCCCATAGCGACAAATGATTTCTTTCTTGATGAAACGGGCAACCACATGTCTGGTGACATTCGCGAACGACGCTGCCTCGACCCACTTGGTGAAATAGTCGACGGCAACAAGGATGAAGCGATGCCCATTGGAAGCAGTCGGCTCAATCTTTCCAATCATGTCAATGCCCCACATGGCAAACGGCCACGGCGAAGACATCACATTCAGAGGATTCGGCGGTACATGCACCTTATCAGCATAAATCTGGCACTTATGACACTTCCGAGCATACTTGAAACAATCTGATTCCATGGTCATCCAATAATAACCCGCTCTCAACAATTTCTTAGCCATTGCATGTCCGCCGGCATGAGTACCGAAGGAACCTTCATGAACTTCCTGCATTAATATGTCCGCCTCGTGTCTGTCCACACATCTGAGCAAAACCATGTCGAAGTTCCTCTTATACAACACATCGTCTTTGTTCAAGAAGAAACTGCCTGCCAATCTTCTCAAAGTCTTTCTGTCATTGTTGGATGCCCCTGCAGGGTACTCTTGATTTTTCAGAAAGCACTTGATATCGTGATACCAAGGCTTGTCATCGACTACCAGTTCAGCAGCAAACACATACGCGGCCCTGTCAAGGCGCATCACATCGATCCTGGGAGCATGGTTCCAACGAATTACCTTGATCATGGAGGATAGAGTAGCAAGTGCGTCTACCATCTGGTTCTCATCACGAGGTATATGATACAATTTTACCGTTGTGAAGAAAGTCAAAAGTCTTCTCGTGTAATCTCTGTAGGGGACCAGAGTGGGCTTGAGAGTATTCCAATCACCATTCACTTGATTGATCACCAGAGCTGAATCTCCGAAGATGTCCAAAGTCTTGATTCTCAAATCAATGGCTTGCTCAATACCCAAGATACAGGCCTCGTACTCAGCTTCATTATTTGTGCACTCAAAAGTCAAACGAGCGGTGAAAGGCATGTGGGCACCCTTCGGAGTAGTAATGACAGCGCCAATTCCACTACCTCTAGCATTGACAGCCCCATCAAACAACAAAGTCCACTTTTCGTTTGGATCAGGTCCCTCCTCAACAACTGGCTCTTCACAGTCTTTCATCTTGAGGAACATGATGTCTTCATCAGGGAATTCAAACTTCATTGGCTCATAATCATCAATCGGTTGCTCGGCAAGGTAGTCTGACAGAATACTCCCTTTGATGGCCTTCTGTGACGTGTACTGAATATCATACTCTGTTAAAATCATTTGCCAACGAGCGACCCTTCCGGTGAGAGCTGGCTTCTCGAATATGTATTTCACTGGATCCATCTTAGAAATCAACAAGGTAGTATGGTTCAACATATACTGTCTCAGTCGGCGAGCAGCCCAGGCCAAAGCACAGCAAGTTTTCTCAGGCTGCGAATATTTGATTTCACAGTCGGTAAACTTTTTGCTAAGGTAGTATATGGCATGCTCTTTTCGACCAGACTCGTCATGCTGTCCCAATACACACCCCATCGAGTTCTCGGTCACTAATAGGTACATTATCAGAGGTCTCCCAGGAACTGGAGGTATAAGGATCGGAGGTTTCTGTAGATACTCTTTTATCTTCTCGAAAGCCCTTTGACAATCTTCATTCCACCTGATAGCCTGATCTTTCCTCAGCAATTTGAAAATTGGCTCACACGTGGTTGTTAGGTGAGAGATGAACCTTGCAATGTAGTTCAACCTCCCTAAGAAACTACGGACTTGCTTCTCTGTTCTTGGCTCTGGCATTTCCTGTATCGCTTTTACTTTGTCAGGATCCACCTCAAACCCTTTTCCGCTAACAATAAAACCCAGCAATTTTCCCGATCTCACCCCGAAAGTGCACTTGTTCGGGTTAAGTCTCAGTTTGAATTTCCTCAAACGCTCAAACAGTTTCTGCAAATTCAACAAATGTTCTTCTTCTGTCTGAGATTTGGCAATCATATCATCAACATAAACCTCGATTTCATGATGAATCATATCATGGAACAGAGTTACCATTGCTCGCTGATATGTTGCTCCGGCATTTTTCAGACCAAACGGCATCACCTTGTAGCAGAAGGTGCCCCATGGGGTTATGAAAGTTGTCTTTTCCATGTCTTCTGGTGCCATCTTGATTTGGTTATAGCCAGAAAAGCCATCCATGAAGGAGAATACCGAGAACTGAGCTGTATTATCCACCAAAACATCAATGTGAGGTAATGGGAAATCATCTTTAGGGCTAGCTCTGTTCAGATCCCGGTAGTCGACACACATCCGTACCTTTCCGTCCTTCTTAGGTACTGGGACGATGTTTGCAACCCATGGCGGATAATTGGTGACTGCTAGAAACCCTGCATCCAACTGCTTTTGTACTTCTTCCTTTATCTTGACAGCCATCTCTGGTCTTGTTCTTCTGAGTTTCTGCTTGACCGGAGGACAACCTTCTTTGAGAGGCAAGCGTTGCACCACGATGTCTGTGTCCAGCCCAGGCATGTCCTGATAAGACCAGGCGAAGATGTCAACGTATTCTTGCAGCAATTCAATCAGCTCTTTCTTCACATTGTCTTCTAAAGCAGCCCCTATCTTGATTTCTCTCTTGGTGTTCTCGGCGCCGAGATTAATCACTTCAACAGACTCTTGATGCGGTTGAATGACCCTTTCTTCCTGTTTTAATAACCTGGTAAGTTCTTTAGGGAGTTCACAGTCTTCATCACCCTCTTCTTCAGCTTGAAAGATTGGATTTTCAAAGTCGAAGCGAGCCATAGCAGAACCGTTATCAATAGGATCCGGTGTTGTGCATCTGCATGAGTGATGGTATGTGCTTATGAGTGTGAACAAGAAGTGAAAACTAAACAAAACATTGCCATTTTTTTTATTTTGAAAAACTGCAAAAATAGAAAGACAGGGAACGAAATATTTGAATGCAAAAAGACGTCCTTTATTTATGATAAAAAATGCAAGTGTCACATAGGTGGGCCCTACAATGAGTCATTACGCCCTGGGCGGAACGTAAGACTTGGATATGCATGAATAAACAAAGAAAATTACTCTTCAAGAAGAGTGACTTGGATAATCTTCTCAGAAGACCAATTGTTGAGAACTTCACCCGGGATCCTCGGACGCACCCAGTTGTCAATGTCACAATCACTATCCCCATCTTCTTCGTCGACTGCAGAGACTTGACCATACTGAATGATGCCAGCACTGGAGAAAGTGATCGGCCCCTGATGAGTCTAAAGTATTGAAGTTGTAGAAGTCAAAGCTGGCTGATATCCAATCCCGAACTTATCTTCTTTCACTGGTAATTCCAACAGACGCCCCCAACCGGGAGCAATACCTGAATCCACCACGGCTCGTGCCTGCTTAAAGGATGAGATAGAGGCACCCGCTTTAACCTCTTCCACAGACTCTTGGACAGACAAATCTTCAACCTGGAGGATACCTTTGTCGAGCAAGGCCTGGATACCCTGCTGTAGCTTCAAACAACCTCCACTCTGAGTAGCACAATCCAAACAACCCTTCCCACAACCGGGGAAAACATCGGCCTTTAGCAAGCATCCTTTGATATCCAACAATGGAGTCTTCAGCTTCAACACATCCTTAATGAACTTGGCTTCTCCCTCTACCAAATTAACGTTCGCACCACCATGCTGGGGCATGGGATTGTTGACGACATTCGGAGCTGGTGCAAGGTCGATGGCCTTTGAATCTATGAGATCCTGAACTACGTGCTTAAAAGCTTTGCAGTTCTCAATATTGTGGCCAGGTGCCCCAGAGTGGAAGCTACACCTAGCGTTGGCGTCGTAACCCACCGGAAGTCTACCAACAGGAGGAGCCAGAGTGCGCAGTTGCACAAGCTGTAGTTGTTGAAGACTAGAAAGCATCTGAGCGTACGACATTGGAAGGGTGTCGAAACGCCGGTCCATCATCCTTTGCCTCTGTTGATAAGCGGGTCTGTTACCCGGTTGTTGCTGCTGTTGATACTGAGCTGGTTGACGTTGTGATTGTTGTTGTTGTAGTGGTGCTGCAGCTGGAATGGTCACCCCTGCGGCAGTACCTGTTATGCAAGACATGCTAATGAATATGCAAATGCAATGACATGTTTATCAATTCCAAAGGTATTCTACCCCCTTGATTCCAGTCTCACATTTGATAAACAGTGTAAAAAAAAGACTAAGCCGTTGATGAGAACCAAGAAAATTCCGACTAGAATCAAGTGGAAGATATAAACCCCACAGAAATGGATAAACATGTGTGAATGATTATGAATGCAAAATGATGTGATGCAAAATGATGTGAATGCAGTGCAGTGGCATGTCAATCAGGATTGCTGTATCTGCTTGAACATCTGTCAGGTTGCACTGTCTGGAGAGAAATTAAGAGCACACCAAACAAAGGTCATGGGATGGATCATGTTATCCTTAATATCAACCACCCATTTTGGTGGATTATGGTTTACACCTTATCAACACCCGAGTTTCATTGATATTAAGGATACCTGATCGGATCAACCATGAATCAAGGGTTTGTCGCAAGTCACGAGCATGGAGTTTAGGTTAAGAACCACCCAAAAGGAGTGTACTAAGGTTTAAACCTGCCAAACATGTTCTACAAAAAGGTTCCCATAGTCATAATCCCATCTTTCGGATATTATTAGAGGAACGACTACTCGTATTCCAACAATATTCTCAAGAGAGACTCTTATGAGTGTAGTATCGCGTAACAATCGTATCAAATCTTACATTTGAACGACTTTCGCACTACGTCCTACGAATAGGCCAAGATGGGTTAGGTAAACTAAGGTCCTTGGCTTCTTAGGTCTATATTGGAACAAGTAATGTCTAACCACAACTTACTTATGTGACATTATTGATCTCAACATGACCTCCACCAAGTGAATGGGCTTGCAAGTCAACTCGCTAAGGAATACTCCACACAAGTTGACAGGACTATGCCATTCTCCTATCTTAAGTGCACTCGAGTTCGGGTATAGAACTCATCTCACAAAGATCACCAAGCAGCCAGCCAACAGAAACAGATACAACAATGATATGTACACAATGTAATAAGGTAAAGCAGGTAAATAAATAACTGTACAAAAGCATGAACACCCAATAAACAAACAAACTACAAAAGCTAGGAGGGACTCGCTTAGGGAAGATGGACCAGCAAGAGGTCAACTTCTTAAAGTCCCCAGCAGAGTCGCCAGCTGTCGCAACCTGAAAAATACAGTGTGCGAAAAAAACAACCGGCGAAAGAGAATGACAGAAGAGTCGCCACCGTGCGTTATTCATCCCAAAGGAGGGAAAGGAAACGCTCGAAGTAAACCTGAAAAAGGAAAGGACAAGACGGGGTCTCGCAACCAAATCTTGGGTTCGGGAGTCGGTTATGCGAAGGGAAGGTATTAGCACCCCTACGCATCCATAGTACTCTACGGGATCCACTTTTGTAGTTTTTGTCTAAAGGGTGTGGGTTTACCTAACATGTTTATTTACTAAAAAGGTTAAGAGAAATGACTCGCGCGGATGTCTCATCCACTGCATACGTATCTCATCTGAATATGAGAATCAGAGTCTTCGTAGCTCGGCTGACCTATGAGTTGGGGGGATGTGTGCTCGCTAAGACATCGTGTCTTATGCCTACGTATCTCATCTGGAATGAGAATCAGAGCAAGCCGTAGTTCGGCTAACTACGGGGTTATGGATTGGGTTTTGGACGAACAACGTTACTACGCAATCTACCGGATGCTCGACCTTTGGAGACTTACTCGCCTGTAGTAGAAGGAGTAAACGTGTTGCTTTGGGTTTTAGGGTTTGGGATGCTCGAGGGCAAAAAGGCAGTCCTTGACGAAGGAACCGCGCTACCTGCAGGGATATGAATACAAAACACAAAACATGTATCTCAAAGTAAAATGCCACCAAGGGGCTCAAACATTGCCTCCTATCGAGGTCTTCCAGCTAAGAAAGCGATAAAGTATGAGAAAGGGAAAAAGTTACCACACGGATAAAGATCCGAAGCTATAGCAGTTAAAGGGGCAAGAAACCCTGAAATGTCTCCAGCTGGACCGTCAAAGGAAATCAGTCAACACGAATAATCAGAATAAAACTCCAGGGGGTATCCCACAAATAAAGTGGGAAACCACGCGAGTGTCTCTGCGAAAGCCATGTGAGCCCTCACAAAACTCGACAAAGGGTTAGAGTAGTAGGATGAAATCAAGAGAAAACAATGCCATGGAAACACAAGACAGGTTAGAATAAACAAAATAGGGTAACCCAGAGTTGCCCCTAAATCAAAATGTAACCACATGAATAATTCCATCAAAATTCACAAAAGGCTCACAAAAAGGTATCAAATTCACCCATAATACCTCATACATTTAGAGCATTCAAATAAAAGGCATAAAGATGATGGATATAGGGCAAACCTGATTGGAGAGCTTGATTGAGTTGCGCCCGTGAGGTTTACAAGTTGAGTTCCTTTCAGGGTTTGGAGGTTGCTCTGAACTCTGTTGGCTTTTCTCTCACTATCTTTTCCTCAGGGTTTTGCTTCTCTTCCTTCTTTCTCCAGTGAATCTCCCAGTGTAACTCCAAGTGTCACTCCAAATGTGTTTTCCTCTACTGAAACTTCAGTATTTATAGACTGATTTTCGTGGGTAATGGGCTCAAATGAGGGAGACCCAAGTCCAAAATAATTTGTTATGTTTTATTTATTTATTTTATTTATTTATTTAATTAATTAATTAATTAATTAATTAATTAAATTATTTTTTTTTTATTTTTTATTTTTTATTTTTTTTTATTTTTATTTTTTCAGGAAAAATGAAGGGTAAATTTTGGGGTATTACACATACGTACTTTTCCAACCTTCTTTGGAACAAACACAATGTTGGCCACCCATTGCGGATATTTAGCGGTAACAAGGAAACGACATCAATCTGCTTCTACACTTCTTCTTTGATCTTCACTGCCATATCATGATGAGTTCTCCTCAATTTATGCTTGACTGACGGGTATTCTGGCTTCAACGGCAATCTATGCTCTACAATCTCAGAATCCAAACTAGGCATGTCTTGATAGGACCAAGCAAACACATCTGAATACTCTCGAAGAAGATCAATCAACCTCTTCTTCACTTCTGGACATAGTCGAGACCCAATCTTGATCTCCTTCACATCATCTTCGGCACCCAAGTTAACTAACTCAATCTTCTCTTCAAATGGCTGAATGGATTTTTCTTCATGCTCAAGTAGATGAGACAATTCATCAGATACTTCTTCATCACTTCCTTCCTCGGCCTCAAACACAGGGAATTCAAAATTTGGCGAAGGAGTAAGATCATTGTATTCAATGGTTTTAGGAACCAACCATTTTCAGAAAAGCAAAAATTAAAATAAAACATCATAGATGTGGATGAATAGAATTATATTTTACTGATGATCAAATTTGAAATGCCTAACAATGTTCACTTCTCCCTTAGGCTTAGGAGAAGGACTTTCAGAAACAAATAAAAGCAATTACTTTGATCGATGCACAATAATAGGATTATCAACGGCGGTCCAATTGTCGCAAGCTTTCCCATGCATCACAAAGTTGGTGTAGTCTTCATCTTCATCACCCTCGATTATAGCAGCTAACTGTTGTTCATTACCATGAATGAACCCTCTGCTATGGAAACTGGGTTGCACATCTTTAGCTCTAACCACAGACGAACCTCGTTGGAAACCCAAACCAGCTCTGCTCTTATTGTCGGTGACCTCTACCATCTGGCCCCACTGATTAGAACTTCCATCTTCAACAATTCTCTACGCATCTTTGAAGGAGGACATGGGTGCCCCAACTGATAACACGAAAATGTATCCTATATTTGCCTTGATTTGCATTCGAAAATCGTATAGTTTTCATTTATATTCCGATTATTCCGCAAGTGTTCAAGTTATTTTTGCAGGTATTTCAATTCCCATGCTTAAATGAGCAAAGTATAGAAAAGGAAGGAAAAGAAGAAGAAACAGAAGAGAAACAACAGAAAAACCAGAATATATGATTTTTTTGCATGTGACGCTCGTCACACACCCCATCACGATCGTCACGCCTTGATTGTGACGAACGCCATAAATCCATCACGACCGTCACGTATGCAAAGTCAGCGTAATGGATTTCAAACAGAAGTGATCCACGTCGCCCCAGTTTTCGCTCCTTAAACCACCTTCCCGTGAATCCCTCCCTCAACTAAGTCCTCCTTATTTTTCTCAAGCACGAAGACCAAGGGGTCTCATCCTCTCTCTCATCCTATCTCTCTGCCTTTTTCCGCTCCTACAATTTTGTTTTCACGTATTTTTCTTCAGCAAGCATTATTTTCTTTTACTGCAATTTGTTTACTTTTCCATTCAAAGCTTTGATTTTTCCCATTCCTTTCCGTTTTTCACTTAGAAAAAAGTAGTAGTTTCCTACATTGGGGAACTACTGCAACTTAGTTAGTTTAGTTTAAGCATTTGTTTCGAAGAAGCAGAATCCTTCCGACCTGTGGAGGACTGCTCAAGTACTTCAAGATTCAGCCTATTCAATTAATCAAAGTTCCAGGTTTTTATTCAATTATTATTATCGCTTTATTATTAAATGATCATGTTTGCTTTATTGTTAAATAGTTTCCGTTCGTCTGTATTTGCATTATTTAACATGTTCAGCTAAACTACTGGTATCGGTATGTAAACAATTTAATTAGACGGGATTTAATAATAATCAGTGTAAACTTCTTTTCTCAAATAATCTGTCTGGCTGTGGTTTTTAATTTGAATTTAATTAACTTTGTCATGAGAGTGAGAAGCTATTTAATACGGTTTTGCCACAAGAATGGAAAATTAACTAAGGTTAGAACCGACAATCGCGAGAGCGTGAGGGTCAAACTGGATAGTAAAAACTAGGCATTGATTTTAAAAACAGTGAGAGCACTTTAAAAGCAATTAGAACTTATTTATTTTTAAAAAGTAATTTTAACTTCAAATGGGACAGCGAGAGCGTATATTCTGACTTAAAAGTATAGTCCGAGTCAACAATCACGAGAGTGTGAGATAAAGCCTTTTAAACGAGTATTTTCTAATGAAAGGTATTTGGTAATTAAAATATACACTGGTGACTTATCGAATCCCTGACAATTAATGCGTTGCATACTAATATCCCTTCATTAATATTTTCTTAAAAACTTAATTTTCTTTAGATTTAATTTTTGTTGAACCGAACCTCTAAAAATCGTCGCCTTAGCTAAACATAGTAACATCGATAGCATTAGATTGACCATCGGTCCCTGTGGGTTCGATATCTTTTAAAACTAAACGATTAGACTGTGCACTTGTAATAAAGTATCCAATAGACTATATTTTATATACAACCACGGCCACGTATCAAGTTTTTGGCACCGTTGTCGGGGACTGATTTAGTCAAATAGTGTGATTCTTTCGTTGTGCAGTATAGACTGAGGTAAAAACTAATTTCCTTTCCCTTATTTCTCGATTGTATGCCAAGTCCTCGCTCACAAGGCGAAAACTTAGTACCACCAATTGTAGAATTAGAGCGTTTCTTATATTAAGACTCCGAATACTAGAGTATTAACGAAGGTACAATATTCCCGATATCTTCTTTCCTACTACTGAACCAGTTGAAAAACCAACCATGGTTACGGTAGGACCACATAATCGTCCTCTTAAGGTCTACGCTACCCCGTCCTAACAAGAACCTCACAACAACATTGCTGCCCATGCTATCGATCGGAACGATTTCGAGTTGAAACCCTCATTGTTATCAGCTGTCCAACAACATCAATTTATTGGAAATCCTACGGACAACCCTAATGAACATTTGACCAAGTTTGTGCAGTATGCAGACACTGTGAAGGCGAATGGTGTATCTCAAGATGCGATAAGACTACAACTTTTTCCTTTCTCTCTAAGAGACAGAGCTTGGGCTTGGTTGCAATCCTTTCCATCCAACTCAGTCACTATATGGGAAGAACTGAAGAACGTTTTCTTAGCCCGATATTTTCCGCCGAGCAAAACTGCTATGCTGAGAGCTTAAATCAATGGATTTCGATAAAAAGATGCAGAATCTCTCTACGATGCGTGGGAGAGATACAAAGACATGATAAGGATGTGTCCACATCACAGTCTCGAAGACTGGGTGATCATTCACCATTTTACAGTGGGCTTCTGTATAACACAAGACTGACAGTAGGTGTTTCCGCGGGCGGTGCACTTATGGATAAGCCATATAACAAAGCCTATCAACTCATTGAAAACATGGCCCAAAACAATTGCCAATGGGGAGGTGAAAGAACTCCAGTAGAACAGTCCCAAACAAAAGGTGGAATGTACGAAATCAGTAGCCTTGACCATGTCCATGCAAAGGTAGATGCCCTTGTTCAAAAGTTAGACAACTTGACCATACCACCTGCAACCACCGTGGCTACCGTAACTCCAAACTATGAGTTATATGGAATTCCTGGACACACTGCACCAGAATACCTACAACCCAGGTTGGAAAAACCATCCTAACGTTTCGTACAAGAACAACAACGTCTTGTATGCATCTAGCCAAACACCTGCTGTTCCACCTGGATATCAAAAGCCAGCTACTAATGATCCTAACATTCCTAGGAAGTCCAACGTTGAACTAATGATGGAAAGTTTCATAGCTACCTAAGCTCAAATAAACAAAGACTTCTTGAACCAAAACATACATACTAGTGAGCAACTTAAATAATTAGCAAGCAAAGTAGACGCTTTAGCCACCCACAACAAAATGCTTGAAACACAGATTTCACAAGTGGATCAACAACAAACATCTATTGCTGCTCCTGCTGGCACATTTCCGGGACAGCGACAACCTAATCCAAAAGGACATGCAAATGCCGTTATATTGAGAAGTTGAAAAGAACTAGACGGACCCGTAGATCCAAGACTACAAAATCCTGCCATGTACCAAAAACCTGACAAAACAACAACTGAGAAGGTAAGTGAGCCGAAGGAGAAGGAAGATAATACCTAAGAGGCCGAAGATAAAGAAAAACCTTATGTGCCTCCACCACCTTATAAACCACCCATTCCGTATCCTCAAAGACTCGCAAATTCTAAAACTGTAGGGAAATTTAAGAAATTTGTTGATCTTCTGAAGCAACTGAACATCACAATACCCTTTATAGAAGCTATCACACAAATGCCCTCATATGCCAAGTTTCTTAAAGAGATCCTATCCAATAAGAAAAAGATCAAGGATAACGAAACAGTTACACTTACTGCTGAGTGTAGCGCAATAATTCAAAACAACATGCCTCCCAAACTAAAAGACCCAGGTAGTTTCTCCATACCCTGTGTCATAGGAAAGTTCTCCATAGACAAAGCTCTATGCAACTTAGGAGCCAACATTAGTGTAATGCCCTTATCCATCTGTAAAAGGCTCAACATGGGAGAACTAAGACCAACCAAGATGTCTGTTCAACTAACTGACCGCTCAATCAAATATCCTGTTGGTATACTAGAGAATGTTCCAGTATGTGTAGGACAATTCTACATTCCTACCAACTTCATAATCATGGACATCAAAGAAGATGCCAATACACCTATTATATTAGGAAGACCATTCTTAGCTACCGCCAGAGCCATAATAGATGTGAAAAGAGGTAAGCTAACATTCGAAGTTGGAGAAGAAAAAGTTGAATTCATCTTGACACAATTCTTACAAGCGCCAGCTATAGACGATACTCGTTATATACTTGATGTCATAGACGAGTGCGTAAGAGAGATGGAGATGCAAGAAACCACATATTTTGATATAATGAAAATCCAAATCCCTTCAATCTTTGAAGATGATAATTGGCGTGAACCATACCAAAATGACAGTCTAAGTGAATGCTTAGCACTTACACCTAATCACATACCATGCCCGAAGAAACCAAACTTAGAATTAAAAACACTACCCAAGAACCTAAGATACGAATTCCTAGACACTGAACTCAAAAGACCAGTAATAGTCAATGCAGACTTAGGACAGATTGAAACTTAAAAGTTACTAGATGTCTTAAGAAAATATCCATCGGTGTTAGGCTATAACATCGCTGATCTAAAAGGAATAAGTCCTTCTATCTGTATGCATCACATTACGCTAGAGGAAGATTGTAAAACCTCTAGAGAACACCAGAGAAGGATCAACCCAATCTTAAGTATTGTAGTTAAGGATGAAGTAAAGAAGTTATTATATGCATGAATCATATATCCGATATCCGATAGTCAATGGGTTAGCCCCGTTCATGTAGTACCCAAGAAAGGGGGTGTTATAGTTGTTAAGAACGAGAAGGGCGAATCTATAGCACAAAGAGTTGTGACCAGAAGTAGAATGTGCATCGACTATAGGAAATTGAACAAAGCCACAGGATCATTTTCCTATGCCTTTCATTGATCAAATGCTTAAACGATTGGCTAAGCATTCCCACTTCTGCTATCTAGACGGTTATTCATGATTCTTTAAAATTCCTATCCATCCTGACGACCAAGAGAAAACAACCTTCACATGCCCTTATGGTACATTTGCTTATCGACGATTGCCATTTGGACTATGCAACGCTCCCGCAACATTCCAAAGATGCATGATGTCAATCTTCGCTGACTTTATAGACGACATTATGGAAGTCTTTATGGATGATTTTTCTGTTTGCGGGCAGAGCTTTGAAGGATGTCTATCAAACCTTGAAATGGTACTTGAAAGATGCGTAAAAGTGAATCTCGTATTGAATTGGGAGAAATGCCATTTCATGGTCCAATAAGGAATCGTGCTAGGACACATAGTATCTGATAAAGGAATTGAAGTAGACAAAGCTAAGATCGAAATTATAGAAAATCTTCAACCTCCGAAAACCGTACGAGAAATACGAAGCTTCTTAGGACAAGCTGGTTTCTACCGATGCTTTATCAAAGATTTCTCGAAAGTTACCAAACCACTGACTGGTTTATTAATGAAAGATGCTGACTTCATCTTTGATGAGAAATGTTTAACAGTGTTTGAACAATTAAAAACATCTTTAATCACCGCACCTATCATGCAACCACCTGATTGGAGATTACCATTCGAAATCATGTGTGATGCGAGTGACTATGCCGTAGGCGCAATGCTAGGACAAAGGAAGGATAAAAAACTTCATGCGATCTACTACACAAGTAGAACCTTATATCCTACCCAAATGAACTACGCCACCACTAGAAAGGAACTTCTAGCTGTTGTGTTCGCTTTAGACAAATTCCGTCCTTACTTAGTAGGAGCGAAAATCATCATCTATACTGATCACGCTGCTATTAGATACTTGATAAGTAAGAAGGATGCCAAACTAAGACTCTTAAGATGGATCCTACTCTTACAAGAATTTGACTTAGAAACAAAAGATAAGAAAGGTACTGAGAACGTAGTATCGGACAACTTATCACGAATCGAAGGGAACAAGCCTGAACAAGTTCCAATCAATGATGATTTCCCTTACGAAGAACTTATAGCCCAAATGGAAAGAGACATGTCTGAGCTAACCTTAAATGATACCGAAATAGAAGAATCCATGGAAGAAATTCATACGAATATAACTCTGCCATGGTATGCTGACTTTGTCAACTACCTAGCTGCTGGAGCACTTCCACCAGACCTATCATACCAACAAAAGAAGAAATTCTTTCATGATCTAAAACAGTATTACTGGGATAAACCTCTACTTTTCAAGAGAGGTTCCGACGATATTTTTCGTTGATGTGTTCCTAAGGATGAAATAGACGACATAATCTCTCATTTCCATTCCGCTCCATATGGTAGGCACACAAGCACTTCAAAAACTTGTGCTAAGATCTTACAATGTAGACTCTTTTGGCCTACTCTATGGAAAGATGTCGATAATGCGGTTATAAATTGCGACAGATACCAACGCACTGGTAACATTTCAAGATGCGACGAAAAGCCACAAACAGGCATCTTAGAAGTGGAAGTCTTTGATGTGTGGGGGATTGACTTCATGGGACCATTCCTGTCTTCTTTTGGTAACAAGTACATACTCGTAGTTGTCGATTACATTTCAAAATGGACCGAGGCTCACGAATAGTGATTAAGCTGTTCAAGAACGTAATCTTTCCTAGATTCGGTGTGTCAAAACTAGTAGTTAGTGACGGTGGCTCCCATTTCATATCAAATATCTTTGGGAAACTTCTTCTGAAGTATGGATTCCGACGCCGTGTATCAACACCTTATCACCCACAAACCAGTGGGAAAGTCAAAGTTTCGAATAGAGAGATCAAATAAATTCTAGAAAAGACTGTCGGAATATCTAGAAAAGGCTGGTCATCTAAACTAAATGAAGCTCTATGGGCATATAGGACAACCTACAAGACCCCAATAGGGACCACACCCTTTAAATTAGTCTATGGTAAATCATGTCATCTCCCTGTAGAGTTAGAACACAAAGCTTATTGGGAAATTAAGACCCTAAATCTAAATTATGCTTCTGCAGGCAAGAAGCGAATTTTAGACATTCACGAATTGGAAGAACTTAGACTAGACGCCTATGAGAATGCCAAGATATACAAAGAACGAACTAAAAAATGGCACGATAAACGTATATCTAGGAAAGAGTTTAATGTCGGCGACGTAGTGTTACTATTTAATTCAAGACTTAAGCTCTTACTAGGAAAACTTAAATCTAGGTGGTTGTAGCGAGAAATTCATGATTATCAAGCTAGAGATCAATTAACAAGAGTCGCCACCGTGTTTTTGTTTCCAAGGGAAAGGGGAAAAGTACGAACAAAACCCAAAAAGTAAGAAGTTTTCAAATAAAAACTAATAAAAGTCAGAGATCCAAGGTAAGGGGGTTGGTTACACAGAGGGAAGGTGTTAGCACCCAAAGTGTCCTAGGTACTCCTAGGGAGCCCTTTTTGTGTGCATATGTATTTTTTACAAAATGATGTTTACAAACAAATAGAATGGGGGGATGAGAAAAAGAATTCATTAATTATATTTTTGTGTTTGACAAGACCTTCAGACTTGTGCCTACGTACCAACATAAAAATGAGGGACCAAAACCTCGTAGTTCGTGATACAAATTTCAAAATGAGTGTGTTGATTTTAACAAAATTTAAGTTTGAAAGGCACAAAGGCCTAAAATAGTTTGAACGAGTTAGTGCTTCTTTGGATTTTTGAAATTTTAAGTCAAGTATAGTTAAGTTTATTTACAGGTTTGATTTAAGAAATTAAGTTTGAAAATGCAATGGCATAAGGCCAAAGTTTCTATCTTTTTGCAAAAGTGGTCAAAGTTTAGAACAAAAATAGTTCACACAAATAAGATTTTGAAAATGGAGGGAGAGATTTTGAGATTTAAAGAAATGGGGAGAAGATTAAGAGACCATCCTATGCAAAAAATTAAAAGTTTAGAGTTGAAAAGATCTGACCAAGTGGGTAGCAATCCAATAGACAAGTATGTCAATATAAACCCAGAATTCCCTTGGACTTTTTAGAATCAAACAACACACAAATGCACAATTATATTATATTGAAGAGCAAGGCATCAAATAAAGATGGCCTCATCCAAGCTTATCCCTTCCATGATCTTCTTCCAAGATAACCTATGTAACAAATGAATTCCACAAGTCACAAGTTCAAAATAATAGCTACACCATGATCATGTTGCAGATAAATCTTAGAGAGATCTTCAAAGATGTATCAGATGAAATTCAAATTGCAAGCACTTGGTTCTTCAACAAGTTGGCATTGGCCAAGTTCATTAGCATAGGAAGGTTGCCTAGATTCTAAGTCCATTTGTCCAAGATCAAGCCAACAGTCCACTCAATTTTTTTAGGGTTTTTATGATTATTATGTACATTAATGGTCAAAGACCACACAAACAAGCAAAGTATACACAAACAAAATATATCACACAATATGGTCCAAATGGACAAAGTGAAAAATGACATTAACATAAACAATTAGAATGATATGAACAATGGCAAATGAAATAAAGTGCTAAAAGTAATTGCATTAAAGTAAAAGCATGAAATTAAAAGTTAGTAGTTAGTAGGTTAGGAGTTAGTTTTGTTTTGCTTTTGCTTTTCAAGACATCCTTTGGAGAACACTCAACCCACTTATCACAAGCATGGATCCTTGAACCAAAACATCTTCCAAAGGAAGGAAAGAAGGCCAAGTTTCCACACAATACTATGAAAGAGGGGAGACTTACAATCTCACTAACTAGAATGCTTATGCCTTTTATGTCACAAATTTAGCGCTATGTTAAGCAATCATAGTTGGACTTATGTAAAAGTCACAACTATTTGAGGTCGGGCAATAGAATTTTGGTGTTAATGCATGTTAGAGACATAGTATAATGGACTATGCTCATGAAACATACCACACACAAAAAAGAATATCATTCATTCATTTCAATCTCATCCATACTCATGTCAATTTTTCCATCAACTAACATTAGGATTTTGAGATGTCATAGGCCAAATGGAATGAATGAATTAAGAAGAGGAATGAGATGAAGTGGGAAGGGGATGAATGGAATCACAAATTGGTCAAGGGAGGACTTTTACCAAATTAATATCATTCATTCATTTTGGGAGATGGAATGTACATTTCATCAATCCCCTAAATCCAATGATATTAACTTGACAAAGTTAAATCAAGCTTGACCAAGGCCCAACAACAATAAGCAAACTCATACAAGTCAATACAAATGGTCAACAACATTTAATTGACATTTATTCAATTAAAAATAATAAAATAATGCATTTAAATCAAATATGTTTTGTCCAATTCCTAAAATATCATCAAAACACCAAAGAAATGGCCATGAGATTTATCATAGCTCAAAAAAGGTCAAAGGACCTTGGATAAAAATTTTCACAATTTTTGGAAATTTAAAAATATTTTTAACAATTAAAAACAAATGCAAAATCAATTAATTCATGAAAAATATTAAAAATGATCGAAAAAATAATTTTAATCCAGAATATCAAAGAGAAAAATATTTGAATTTTTTGGTGAAAGTCCCATATTTTTTGGATCAATATTGAATTTAATATGAATTATTGAAGAAAATAAAAGTAAAATAAAAATTCAGAAAATCTAAATTACGTGGACCATCAGATCTCCCTTATTAATTGAGGTGGCAAATCAGTGGTCCCTAGCGCGCTATCCACCATGGACCTTAGTCAGCGCGTGGTAAATTTGGTAATCAAAAGGGATGCACGAGATTAGAACAAAACACATGGATCCTGTGGTTCAGATGCTAGCCAACTCATCGTCGGAGCCAGAGCTCCGGTCATCGGCCCGTGCCTGCTTAAAGGATGAGATAGAGGCACCCGCTTTAACTTCTTCCACAGACTCTTGGACAGACAAATCTTCAACCTGGAGGATACCTTTGTAGAGCAAGGCCTGGATACCCTGCTGTAGCTTCAAACAACCTCCGCCCTGAGTAGCACAATCCAAACAACCCTTCCCACAACCGGGGAAGACATCGGCCTTCAGCAAGCATCCTTTGATATCCAACAATGGAGTCTTCAACTTCAACACATCCTTAATGGGCTTGGCTTTTCCCTCTATCATATTAACGTTCGCACCACCATGCTGGGGCATGGGATTGTTGACGACATTCGGAGCTAGTGCAAGGTCGATGGCCTTTGAATCTATGAGGTCCTGAACTACGTGCTTAAAAGCTTTGCAGTTCTCAATTTCATGGCCAGGTGCCCCAGAGTGGAAGCTACACCTAGCGTTGGCGTCGTAACCCACCGGAAGTCTACCAACAGGAGGAGCCAGAGTGCGCAGTTGCACAAGTTGTAGTTGTTGAAGACTAGAAAGCAACTGGGCGTACGACATTGGAAGGGTGTCGAAACGCCGGTCCATCATCCTTTGCCTCTGTTGATAAGCGGGTTTGTTACCCGGTTGTTGCTGCTGTTGATACTGAGCTGGTTGACATTGTGATTGTTGTTGTTGTAGTGGTGCTGCAGCTGGAATGGTCACCCCTGCGGCAGTACCTGTTATGCAAGACATGCTAATGAATATGCAAATGCAATGACATGTTTATCAATTCCAAAGGTATTCTACCCCCTTGATTCCAGTCTCACATTTGATAAACAGTTTTAGAAAAGACTAAGCCGTTGATGAGAACCAAGAAAATTCCAACTAGAATCCAGTGGAAGATACAAACCCCACAGAAATGGATAAACATGTGTGAATGATTATGAATGCAAAATGATGTGATGATGTGAATGCAATGCAGTGGTATGTCAATCAGGATTGCTATATCTGCTTGAACATCTGTCAGGTTGCACTGTCTGGAGAGAAATTAAGAGCACACCAAACAAAGGTCATGGGATGGATCATGTTATCCTTAATATCAACCACCCATTTTGGCGGATTATGGTTTACACCTTATCAACACCCGAGTTTCATTGATATTAAGGATACCTGATCGGATCAACCATGAATCAAGGGTTTGTCGCAAGTCACGAGCATGGAGTTTAGGTTAAGAACCACCAAAAAGGAGTGTACTAAGGTTTAAACCTGCCAAACATGTTCTACAAAAGGTTCTCATAGTCATAATCCCATCTTTCGGATATTATTAGAGGAACGACTACTCGTATTCCAACAATATTCTCAAGAGAGACTCTTATGAGTGTAGTATCGCGTAACAATCGTATCAAATCTTACATT
The DNA here is from genome assembly GCF_024323335.1 of Lathyrus oleraceus. NCBI lineage: Eukaryota > Viridiplantae > Streptophyta > Magnoliopsida > Fabales > Fabaceae > Lathyrus > Lathyrus oleraceus. The sequence continues at coordinate 431,718,801 of NC_066585.1, read as the reverse complement.
TGAACGACTTTCGCACTACGTCCTACGAATAGGCCAAGATGGGTTAGGTAAACTAAGGTCCTTGGCTTCTTAGGTCTATATTGGAACAAGTAATGTCTAACCACAACTTACTTATGTGACATTATTGATCTCAACATGACCTCCACCAAGTGAATGGGCTTGCAAGTCAACTCGCTAAGGAATACTCCACACAAGTTGACAGGACTATGCCATTCTCCTATCTTAAGTGCACTCGAGTTCGGGTATAGAACTCATCTCACAAAGATCACCAAGCAGCCAGCCAACAGAAACAGATACAACAATGATATGTACACAATGTAATAAGGTAAAGCAGGTAAATAAATAACTGTACAAAAGCATGAACACCCAATAAACAAACAAACTACAAAAGCTAGGAGGGACTCGCTTAGGGAAGATGGACCAGCAAGAGGTCAACTTCTTAAAGTCCCCAGCAGAGTCGCCAGCTGTCGCAACCTGAAAAATACAGTGTGCGAAAAAAACAACCGGCGAAAGAGAATGACAGAAGAGTCGCCACCGTGCGTTATTCATCCCAAAGGAGGGAAAGGAAACGCTCGAAGTAAACCTGTAAAAGGAAAGGACAAGACGGGGTCTCGCAACCAAATCTTGGGTTCGGGAGTCGGTTATGCGAAGGGAAGGTATTAGCACCCCTCTGCATCCATAGTACTCTACGGGATCCACTTTTGTAGTTTTTGTCTAAAGGGTGTGGGTTTACCTAACGTGTTTATTTACTAAAAAGGTTAAGAGAAATGACTCACGCGGATGTCGCATCCACTGCATACGTATCTCATCTGAATATGAGAATCAGAGTCTTCGTAGCTCGGCTGACCTATGAGTTGGGGGGATGTGTGCTCGCTAAGACATCGCGTCTTATGCCTACGTATCTCATCTGGAATGAGAATCAGAGCAAGCCGTATTTCGGCTAACTACGGGGTTATGGATTGGGTTTTGGACGAACGACGTTACTACGCAATCTACCGGATGCTCGACCTTTGGAGACTTACTCGCCTGTAGTAGAAGGAGTAAACGTGTTGCTTTGGGTTTTAGGGTTTGGGATGCTCGAGGGCAAAAAGGCAGTCCTTGACGAAGGAACCGCGCTACCTGCAGGGATATGAATACAAAACACAAAACATGTATCTCAAAGTAAAATGCCACCAAGGGGCTCAAACATTGCCTCCTATCGAGGTCTTCCAGCTAAGAAAGCGATAAAGTATGAGAAAGGGAAAAAATTACCACACGGATAAAGATCCGAAGCTATACAGTTAAAGGGGCAAGAAACCCTGAAATGTCTCCAGCTGATTGGAGAGCTTAATTGAGTTGCGCCCGTGAGGTTTACAAGTTGAGTTCCTTTCAGGGTTTGGAGGTTGCTCTGAACTCTGTTGGCTTTTCTCTCACTATCTTTTCCTCAGGGTTTTGCTTCTCTTCCTTCTTTCTCCAGTGAATCTCCCAGTGTAACTCCAAGTGTAACTCCAAGTGTGTTTTCCTCTACTGAAACTTCAGTATTTATAGATTGATTTTCGTGGGTAATGGGCTCAAATGAGGGAGACCCAAGTCCAAAATAATTTATTATATTTTATTTATTTTATTATTTTATTTAATTAATTAATTAATTAATTAATTAATTAATTAATTAAATTTTTTTTTCTTTTTACGTTTTTTTTTCTTTTTTTTTTCCAGGAAAAATGAAGGGTAAATTTTGAGGTATTACAAAGAGTCGTGCATAGGCCAGGCTACGACTTAAAACTGCGGGGGAGCACGAGAGATTCCATGAAAATAAATCAGTGGAAAGACTCAGCCGGGGATAAAATAAAAATCTGCAGGGGAAACAGGTAGATCAAAACAAAGCTGAAATGCCCGAACCAAATAGAAAACGATGATTTCACTAAGGAAATACGCACTCAAACTCAATTGGGGAAGAAAAGAACTTCAACACAGAAGTAACAGAAGTATATTATCCACTACCGGTTACTGGGTAAGGAGATAACAAAATCTGACAAAGAGGACATTCGTTACTGGTTAGGATAAACATATCAAGGATGACTCGCTGAGGGCATCCCGAAGGTATATTCATTACCAATTATTGGGTAAGAATAACCAGCTGGGGAAAAGCCAAAATAGGATTTACAACTACCAGTTACTGGGAAGGAGACCAAGAAAAGAGAATATCCGTCACTGATTAAAGTGAACATATCAAGGATAAACTTAAAGGAAGAATATCTATCATCGGTTAAGATGAACATATCAAGGATAGACCACCTGGGGAATTATGAAGAATATCTGTTAACGGTTAGGGTAATCATATCAAGGATAAACTCCGAGGGGAGAAACAAGAATCATATCTATCGGTTACTGGATAGAATACCCAAAGAAGAAAATATTCGTCACTGGTTAAAGTGAACATATCAAGGATAGACTCCGCAAGGGGAAACAAGATTTACAACTACTGGTTACTGGGCAGAAGACCACAAAGAGGAGGAAACCCGTCATCGATTAGGATGAACATATCAAGGATTAACCCTCTGGGGAAAAATAGGGATTACAACTACCTTTTTACTGGGTTGAATACCAAAGGAGAGAATATCCGTCACAGATTAGGATGAACATATCAAGGATAGACTCAAAGCAGGGGAAGAAAATATCCGTCATCGGTTAAGATGAACATATCAAGGATAGACTTCCTGGGGAAATGTGAAAACGAATCCCCTGGGGAGAAAGAGGAAATATATTACTTTTACCAGGTATTGGGCAAAAGTAAAGTACTCACCAATCAAGAAGAATATTACCGGTTACTGGGTAACAGACTCTCAGGGGACCAAAAGTATCTATCTAGGTAAGATCTAGAAAGAAAGGTCAATTAAAGACTCAACCCGATGAGGATATAACTCAGGGGGAGTGATTCCATCCAGATAATAAACTAGGGAGGAATCTGAAATAATAATCATCCATGAGGAAATAACTCAGTGGGGAATGAGAAAGGTTAAATTCTTCCTGCTTAAGGGGTTGACACTCTACGAATGAGAGAGGACAGACACACCGAATCTACGTGGGGGAAAGGATACTACCATAGCAGAGGATCAGAGGAATAACGAATCACAAAGTGCAATAATGTGATAATGAAATCTATGAATGTATATGTATATGTATAGGTATATGTATATATATGTATATGTATATGTATATGTATATGTATATGTATATGTATATGTATATGTATATGTATATGTATATGTATATGTATATGTATATGTATATGTATATGTATATGTATATGTATATGTATATGTATATGTATATGTATATGTATATGTATATATGATGATTATGCTAACGAAACGATCACAAAGGATACAAACGTCATCAATCTGAATCATCAATACAACTCTCGGCCAATCTCGACAGGAAGGAAACAATTGGAGAAAGAGAGGTAGGGGATGAACGCGAACCATCCACCTCAAATCCTGGTTGGGGCAAAGGGAAAAGATCTGCCGAAGATCTACACCATCAACTCTGCGGGGAATTTTAGGTCAACACTAGGTCAAAAAGGAGACAACCTTGCAGAGGATCAGACATACTGTTCTAGAATCAGTGCTAAATGAAATCTGCTGGAGACTTGAGGGGAAACAAGAATCTTGTGCTGGATCTATGAAAATCGCTTGACAAAACGCACCTATAACTCATGGGAGGCAAATGCAAACTCGGTCGGGGAAACCAACAAAATTCGGTTGGAGATGCTGAAATGCTGCTGGGGATGAAATATAGATCACACCAACTATTTGGGGGAAACCAACAATTCTTCGCATTTTAGGGCTCACCTGTTCTCAGAACGTTGTAACGGTAAATTCATGACCATCAAGCTATGGATAAGCTAGACATCAATTAAACCAGAGTCACCACCACCCTTTTATTGTTTCCAAGGGAAAAGGGAAAAGTACAAACAAAACCCATAGATAAGAAGTTTTCAAATCAAAACTAATAAAATGCCAGAGATTACAGGTAAGGGGGGTTGGTTACACAGAGGGAAGATGTTAGCACCCAAAGTGTCCTAGGTACTCCTAGGGAGCCCTTTTTTGTGTGCATGTGTATTTTTGTATAAAATGATATTTGCAATAAATAGAGTGGAGGTATGAGAAAAGAATTCATTAATTATATTTTTGTGTTTGACAAGACCTTCGGACTTGTGCATACGTACCAACGTAAAATGAGGGATTAAAACCTCGTAATTCGTGGTAACAATTTCAAAGTGAATGAGTTGCTTTTAACAAAATTTTAAGTTTAACAAAGGCACAAAAGGCCCAAAAAGGTTTGAATGAGTGTTAGTTCTTTTTGTCTTTTGAAATTTTAAGTCAATATGGTTATGTTCTTTTACAAGTTTGATTTAAGAAAAGAGTTAAAAATACAATGGCATAAGGCCAAAGGTTCTAATTTGCAAAATGGTCTAAGTTTAGAAAACAAACACAAGCAAAAAAGATTTTAAAAAGAGGGAGAGATTTGAAATTAAATAAATGGGGAGGAGATGAAGAGACTAATCCTAAGCACAAATTTAAAAGTTAAGAGTTGAAAAGATCTGACCAATGAGCTGCAATCCAATAGACGAGAATGTCATATAGAAACCCAAATTTTCCTTGGACTTTGGAATCAAGCAATATCAATACACAAATAGCAAGATGAAAAGCAAGACATCAAACAAAGATAGCCACATCCAAGCTTAGCAACTTCATGATCTTCTTCATAATCTCTCATGCATTAAATGAACTCAAAGATAGGAATTAGGCACAGGTTCAAAGTAACAGCTTCATCAAGATCATGTTACAGATGAAATCAAAAGGATCTTCAATATTTGCATCAGATGAAAGTTCACTTCACAAGCACTTGGTTTCATGAAAGTTGGCATTGTCCAAGTCCTTTTGCATAGGGAATGTTTTCTAATTCTAAGTCCAATGTCTCAGATCAAATCCAATAGTCCACACAAAAATGTCTTTTAGGGTTTTTGTTCTTATTATGTACATTAAGGTCAAAAGACCACAAACACAAACAAGTATATACAAACACAATATATTCACAAAGTATGACTCAAGTGAGCAAAGTAAAAATGGCATTAAAGTAAACAACTTGAATGGTATGAATAATGGCAAATGAAATAAGACTTAAAAAATTAAAGTGCATAAAAGTAAATGACTTGAAATTAAATGTTAGTTGTTAGTTGATTAGAAGTTAGTATTGTTTTTGCTTTTATTTTGTTTAAGTCATTCTTTGGAGAACACTCAACCCACTATTCACAAGCATGGATCCTTGAACCAAGACATCTTCCAAAGGAAGGAAAAAAGGCCAAGTTCCCATACAATACCATGAAAGAGGGGAGACTTACAATCTCACTTACTAGAATGCTATGTCTTTTGTATCACAAATTTAGCGCTATATTAATCAATCGTAATTGGACTTATGTAGAAGTCACAACTATTTGAGGCTGGGCAATAGACATTTTGGTGTTAATGCATGTTAGAGACATAATATAATGAACTATACTTCTAAAACATACCATACACAAAAAGAATATGCAAAAGAGGCGGACCTAATCTCATCCACACTTATGTTGATTTTGCAATCAACTAGTCTTAGGATATAGAGATATCATAGGTCCATGACATAAATGAATAGAGAAGGGGATTGATATGAAGAGGGAGGGGGAATGGAATCAACACAAATTGGTCAAAGGAGGACTTTTATCAAATTAAAATCATTCATTCATTTTGGGAGATGAAATGTATATTTCATCAATCCCCTAAGACCAATGATTTTAACTCAACAAAGTCAAATCAACCTTGACTAAGGCCCAACAACACAAGTCCAATTCAACAAGTCAATATTAGAAGCTCAACACAATTTATTTTGCATTTAAACAATCAAAATCAATTAAAATATGCATTAAATTAAATTATGGTTTATCAAAATCCTAAAACATCATCAAAACACCAAAGAAATGCCCATGAGATTTATCATAGGTCAAACAAGGTCAAAGGACCTTGGAGAAAAAAATTCATAATTTTTGGAAACTTAAAAGTATTTTTAAGCAATTAAAAATATTCAAAAAATCAATTAAATCATGAAAAATATTAATAATGATCCAAAAATGATTTTAATTTAGAAAATGAAAGATGAATTTATTTAAACTTTTTTGGTGAAACTCTCATATTTTTTGGATCAATATTAAAATTAATATGAATTAATCAAAATAAACCAAATAAAATGAAAATCAGAAAATAAGAAAAAACGTGGACCACTTGATCTCCCTCATTAATTGAGGTGACAAATCAAGTGTCTGCTAGCGCACATTCCACAATAGTCACGAGTCAAAGTGCTGTATCAATGGTAGGCAAAACCAACACACGAGATTATAACATTTCAAATGGATCATGTGGTTCTGATGAGCACCAACGCATCGCTGGAGCCAAAGCTCCGGTCTCCTTCTCCGGTGAGCTTCATCGGACTGGTGCACTCACAACCATCACCAAAATTAAAAATAAGGACATAAGTTTAAAGTAAAAATGCTTAGGAGCTCGAATCTGGCCTCAATTTATCCTAACTCCAAGTATATTGAAAGATACAAGGAGTTGAAATTTGAGGTGCACGATTTGATTTGCTTCGATTTGACCTTAAAGCAACTCAATCTTGTTGCCTACATTGGTAGGACTTCAGACAACCAAAGATCCAAGTGAATTATGGAGAATTGAGTGAGAATCGAAGAGATGAAAAATTCTGGAAAATACCTTCAATGCAAGTCTATGCTCGATTGATCTTGCACTTGATCTTGCTCAGGACACTTGATAGAGTAGAATTGAATGGACAAAAGGCTCAGGATCCTTGGAGATTTGAATCTCAAAATAGTGAAATTCAAACTCAATTTCCAATGGAAATTATCAAGATTATCCTTTGAAATGAGAGGGTTTGGAGGTTTGGAATCAAACCTGGCATGCAGGGTCCTTCATTCTGAGCATATAGGGCTCTAATTATAGCAAAACCAATTGATATTTGCACACTTGAAATGGAATCCAAAAATAGCAATGTACATTGCATGGGTGCATGGGCGTGTACATGCCCATGTAATCACTTCTTCTGATCCATAATTGAGTACAAGCATTGCTGAGATCATGTTGGAATGTTATGCATTGGTGTATGGAATGTTCAAGTTAAATTTGCACCAAATGATTACTCATGTTTAAGCCATGCACAACCCATTCAAAACTTGTCCAAAATGGATGAAATTGGACTTTTTGGAGAGGTTAGATCAAGAGGAACAACTTTCATGCTGAAATAATTTTCATTTGAAACTTGGATCATGATGAATTTTGAGGTGGAAGTTGAGAAAATCAAACATGTCAAAATATTTTCTAAGTGTAAAGTCATATGTTCACTTATTCCACCTTGGCTAACGTTTTGTGTAAGCTTCAAATGAGAAAAGTTCATTCATAAAAGTTGTAGCTCTCTCAAAGTTATTCAAATTGGTCACAATTTTGACCTCATTTGGATTTAATATGAAGGATTTATGTATTTTTGAAGTTGAGGAAAATCACTTGTTCAATGGCACTGGTCCAAATGACCTATAATGTATCCTTATATCACATGCACACAAAATTTGAATTAGCTCTTCCTCCAAACATAAACATTTAAGTAGGCATCTTGAATTTGATTGTGAAACTTGTAAATCTTTCATCTCATAAAAATTGAGCAAGTTATGGTCTTGGGAAGTTGACCTCCAAATTAGGGTTTAGACAAAATGACCTATAATCTTTCACCATAAAAAATAACTTTCCAAGCAAAAATAGCTCTAGACCTAAACAAGAAAGTTGTTTGGAATGTAATTTAGAGTAATGTTGCTCTTGGAATCATTTTCATATGACAAAATATGTAGGAGATAGGGTCCAGGGAACCCCAATTTTGATGAGATGAATTCCTCTGGTCAACCACCATGAACAAACTTGCTAGCTTGCCATTCTCTTGACTTTTGGGACTCATGGAGGATAATATATGCATAAGATGATGGAATTTGAAGTATCCATTGAAATATTTGATCAATTGGTGAAGAAGCTTGTTGAAGAAGTCACATAAGATACCTAGATGAGCTAGGGTTTCCATGGCACACCAATTCCAAACTCTTGATGATTTCTTGATCAAAATAACATGTGATGACCATGGGGAATCATATATTATGCTTAGATTCATAGTAAACCAATTTTTGATCGAGCTCCTTACGCTGAGGGTCTTAAACCCTAGATGTGAGCTTGATAGATCAAAGGTGAGCACATGCCCTACCTACAAAAGAGTTAGTTTATACAAAGATATATTTTTGGTATTTTTATTAGTAAAGATGATAAAATACAAAGTATGATACAATCAAATGATGCTTGGTGATCTCTCCCAATGCAAACCCAATGAATGAGAGGTAAGGAGGATGCCAAGATGTGATCCCAATGCTAATGCATATGATGAGATTTCTCTTTTAAAAGTAACTGCTTTAAGAAAACATGATTTTGGTTTTAAAATTTCAATTTCAAAATTATCATCATAAAATTTTAATTCTATTTTTCTGAATAAATAAGAGTAGAAATAATTGGATAAAAGCTCAACTTTATTTAATAGAATGGTAGTCTGTAAATGATAAAACTCCATAAATCTTTACAAAAGTTGAAAAATGGTAATTTACATGGAAAAGGGATAGATTGAATACAATTATCACTAATTCTTCTACCACCTTCAATATCTGTTGTGCTCTTGGCTTTGGTTGAAGATGAATCAGAACCAAACGTTGTGCTCAAGAATGTCTTCAAGACTAAAGATCAACATGATGTAGTTACTTGCCATAATCCCTAATTTTTGCATAAATTGCCCCAAGGTGGGGTACTCAACTTATCGGGATAAATTTTTTATTTTATGTCTCTAACTTTTGCCTGGATCACCTTTTCGGGTTTTCAATCCACCGAGACGCTCATTTTAGCCTAAGCCGCCCTTTCAGGGTTTCGACTTAGCGAGCTGTTTTTTTATTTTTAGGCAAAGTATTTCTTGAATGCATCAACATTCACAGGACGCATGAACTCTTCACCATCCATAGTTGTAAGAATCAAAGCAATGCCTGAAAAGGCTATTTTAACCACATATGGGCCTTCATAATTATGAGTCCATTTGCCCTTAGAATTTGGTTTGAAAGATAGAATTTTCTTGAGCACGAGGTCACCTTCTCTAAACACACGAGGTCTGACCTTCTTATCAAATGCTTTCTTCATTCTCTGCCGGTACAACTGACCATGGCACATGGCAGTCAACCTTTTCTCTTCAATCAAATTCAGCTGGTCATACCTCGGTTAGGGTAAACATATCAAGGATTACTCGCTGAAGGCAAACAGAAGATGTATTCATTACCGGTTACTGGGTAAGAATAAACCGTTGGGAAAAGCCAAAATAGGATTTATAACTAACGGTTACTCAGAAGACCAAAGAGAGAGAATATCCATCACTGGTTAAAGTGAACATATCAAGGATAGACTCAAAGGAAAGAAAATCCATCATCGGTTAAGATGAACATATCAAGGATATACTTGCCTAAGGATTCTAGGGAGGATATCCATCATCGATTAGGATGAACATATCAAGGATAAACTGCCTGAAAAAGTAGGAATTACATCTATCGAATGATGGATAAAATACCGAAAAGAGAATATCCATCATCGATCAGGATGAACATATCAAGGATATGCTCAGAGGGAAAAAATAGGAATTACATCTATTAGTTACTAGATAGAATACCAGAAGGAGAGAATATCCGTCACTAGTTAGGATGAACATATCAAGGATAAACTCTGTAAAAGGGATAAAAGCAGGATTTACAACTATCGATTACTGGGAAGAAGACCACAAAGAGAAGGAAATCCGTCACTGATTAGGATGATCATATCAAGGATTAATTCTTTGGGGAACAACAAAATAGGGATTAAAACTACCGATTACTGGGTAGAATACCAAAATGAGAGAAAATTTTGTCATCGGTTAAGATGAACATATCAAGGATAAACTCAAGCAAAGGGGGAAAAAGGTATCAGTCATCGGTCAGGATGAACATATCAAGGATAAACTTCCTGGAAACGTGAAAACGAATCCGCTGGGGAAACAAAGGTTGTTCTTGCCGAGTAATGGGAAAAAGTGACAAACATGAGAAGAATATTACCAGTTACTGGGTAATAGGCTCTCAGGGGACCAAAAAGCTTCTATCTAGGTAAGATCTAGAAATAAAAGGTCAATTAAAGGACTCAACCCAATGAGGATATAACTCAAGAGGAGTGGTTCCATCCAGATAATCAACTTGGAAGGAAGCTGAAATAAGGATCACCCACGAGGAAATAACTCAGTGGGGAAAGAGAAAGGTTAAATTCTTTCTGCTTAATGGGATGACACTCTACATTTGAAAGAGGACAGACAAACCAAATCTGCATGGAGAAAAAGATATATCACAATAGCAGAGGATCAAAACGAATAATGAATCACAAAGTGCAATAATTAAATAATGAAATTATATGAGTGTATATGTACATGTACATGTATATGTATATGTGTATGTATATGTATATATGATGATTATGCTAATAGGACGATCACAAAGGATACGAATGTCACTGATTTGAATCATCAATACAATCCCTAGCCAATCCTCACGGGAGGGAAGCAACTGCTGGAGAGAAACCAACAAATGCAATGAAGACTCAATCTTGGATGGGTAAAGCACAAGGAGAGGGAACTGCTGAGGAAATTGCTAAACACTCTGTGGGGAATTTTAGGTCAACACCATATCAAATGGGAGACAACCCTGCAGGGGACAAATACAATAGCTGCTCAACTTCAGGAGTAACTCTAATGATCTGCGAGGAATCAAAATCCTGCCGAAGCCATGTAAACTGCTGAAATAACATGCCTACAACTTCAGGGAGGCAAACAAACTTGGCTAGGGAAACCAACAGAACTTGGTTACTGAAATGCTGTTGGGGATGAAACATGGATCACACATACTACTTGGGGAGAACCAATACTGCTTCGCACTTAAGGCTTACCGCTTTTCAAACCGATGTTGATATTCCTTTAAATGATATCGATTGCTTAAAATGACTACTTTTATATATTTAAGAAAATATGGTTTTAATTTAAATTTAATTTCAAAAACGATCATAATAAAATTTAAATCCATTTGGCTGAATTGAACAAGAGTAGAAACAATTGGATAAAAAGCTCAACTTTATTTAATGGAATGGTAGTCTGTAAATCACAAGACTCCATGGATTTTTACAAAGGTTGAAAAATTGTAATTTACATGGAAAAGGGCTGCATTGAGTACAATGATCACTAATTCTTCTACCACTTTCGATGTCCACTGTACTCTTGGCGAAGGCTGGAGATGATAAATCAGAATTGACCGACTTGCTCAAGAATGTCTTCAAAACTGAAGACCAGCAGGATACAATTACTTGCCATAAATTTCCCCAAGGTGGGGTACTCAATTTATCAGGATGATTCTTTCAATCCACCGAGACGCTCATTTTTTCCTAAGCCTCCCTTTCAGGTTTTCAACTTAGCGAGTTATTCTTTTCTTTTTAGGCGAAGTATTTCTTGACTGCATATGCGTTCACAGGACGAGTGAACTCTTCGCCATCCATAGTTGTAAGGATCAAAGCACCGCTTGAAAAGGATCTCTTAACAACATATGGGCCTTCATAATTAGGAGTCCATTTGCCCCTAGAATCTGGTTTGAAAGATAGAATCTTCTTGAGCACAAGGTCACCTTCTCTAAACACACGAGGTCTAACCTTCTTATCAAATGCCTTCTTCATCCTCTACTGATACAACTAACCATGACACATGGCATTTAATCTCTTCTCTTCAATTAAATTTAACTGATCAAACCTGGTCTGACACCATTCAGCCTCAGTCAACTTGGCTTCCATCAAGACACACAATGATGGGATCTCAACCTCTACTGGAGCACAACTTCCATGCCATAAACAAGTGAGAAAGGGGTTTCCCCTGTTAAAGTGCAGACGGATGTATGATACCCATGCAAGGAAAATGAGAGCATCTCATGCCAATCCTTATACGTTACAACCATCTTCTGGATAATCTTCTTGATGTTCTTGTTTGCAGCTTCAACAACCCCATTCATCTTGGGTTTTTAAGGAGAAGAATTATGACGTGCGATCTTGAAGTCTTTGCAAAGAGCTTCCACCATATTATTATTCAAGTTAGATCCATTATCAGTAATGATCTTACTTGGCACACCATATCGACATATAATCTGATTTTTGATGAACCTCACAACAACTTGCTTGGTTACATTCACATACGATTCCACTTCAACCCACTTTGTGAAGTAATCAATAGACACCAAAATGAAACGATGTCCATTCGACGCTTTAAGCTCAATCATGCCAATCATATCAACTCCCCACATGGAGAAGGGCCATGGGGAGGAAATGACGTTCAACAATGTCGGAGGAATATGAATCTTATCTGCATATATTTGAAACTTATGGCATTTCTTCACAAACTTGCAACAGTCAGATTCCATTGTCAGCCAATAGTAACCTACCCTCAACATCTTCTTTGCCATAGCATGTCCATTGGAGTGAGTACCAAAGGAACCTTCATGGACTTCAATCATCAACAAGTATGCTTCGTGTCTATCCACACATCAGAGCAAAACCATATAGAAGTTTCTCTTGTACAATACATCACCATTCAGGTAGAAATTGTCGGCTAATCCTCTCAAAGTCTTCTAATCTTTCAAAGATGCCCCAGACAGGTAAATCTGACTTTGGAGGAAACATTCGATATCGAAATACCACAGCTTCTCATATTTGACCTCTTCAACAGCAAACATATGAGCTGGCCTATCAAGACGTATCACAGTCAAATTGGGAACCTCATTCCAATACTTCACTACAATCATCGAAGTCAAAGTTGTAAGAGCATCTTCCATCCAGTTTTCATCTCGAGGGATATGATGAAATTCAACCTTTGTAAAGAAAGTTGAAATCCTCCTGGCATAGTCTCTATATGGTATCAAACCGGGTTGATTCGTCTCCCATTCACCTTTGATACGATTCACAACCAAAGACGAATCTCCATAGACATCCAAATACTTGATTCTGAGATCGATGGCCTCTTCAAGACCCATAATGCAAGCTTCATACTCGGCCATATTGTTCGTACATTTGAAAGTCAATCTAGCTGTAAATGGAAAATGTGTGCCTTGAGGAGTAATAATTATTGCCCCAATGCCATTACCATATTGATTAACAGCTCCATCAAACACCATGCCCCAACGGGAACCAGGTTCTGGCCCTTCTTCAAGCAATGGTTCATCACAATCCTTCATTTTTAAGTACAAGATCTCTTCATCAGGAAAATCGTACTGCACTAACTAGTAATCTTCGATCGGTTGGTGAGCCAAATGGTTAGCCAAGACACTACCTTTGATCACTTTCTGAGATGGTATTCAATATCATACTTTGATAACAACATCTGCCAACGGGCAATCCTCCTAGTTAAAGCAGGTTTCTCGAAGATATACTTGATTGGATCCATTTTGGATATCAACCATGTGGTATGATTTAACATATACTGGCACAGACGCTTAGCAGCCGAAGCCAATGCGAACAAGTCTTTTCAAGCGTAGAATACCGAGTCTCACAATCAATGAACTTCTTACTGAGGTAGTAAATAGAATATTCTGTCTTTCCAGTTTCATCTTGCTGAACAAGAACACAACCAATACTCTCATCAAGTACAATCAAATACATGATCAACGGTCTTCCTTCAACAGGCGGAGATAGAATCAGAGGCTCAAGCAGATACTCTTTGATACTGTCAAAACCTTTCTAGAAATCTTCGGTCCAATCACAAGACTGATCTTTTCGAAGAAGCTTGAATATAGGCGCACATGTGGCAATCATGTGTGAAATGAATCTCGATATATAATTCAAGTGGCCGAGAAAACCTTTGACTTGCTTCTCGGTTTTGGGCGCATGCATCTCTCGTATTTCTTTGACCTTGGCAGGATCAACTTCAATACCCTTCTCGCTGATAATAAAGCCCATCAACTTACCAGAACGAACACCAAATGTACACTTATCGAGATTCAAGTCGAGTTTGTATTTCCTCAAACGCATGCATCTCTTGTATTTCCTCTTCATCAATGGATTTGGCAATCATATCATCAACATAGACTTCGATCTCTTTATGCATCATATCATGAAAAAGAGTAGTCATTGCCCTTTGGTAAGTTGCACCAGCAATTTTTTAACCGAAAGGCATCACTCTATAACAGAATGTTCCCCAGGGTGTAATGAATGTGGTCTTCTCCATATCTCTGGATGCCATATTGATCTGATTATATCCGGAAAATCCGTCCATAAACGAAAAGACTTTGAACTTAGCTGTATTATCTACCAACATATCAACGTATGGAAGAGGAAAATCATTTTTTGGACTGGCTTTATTCAAATCTCTATAGTCGACACACATACTGTCGCAACCTGAAAAATACAGTGTGCGAAAAAAACAACCGGCGAAAGAGAATGACAGAAGAGTCGCCACCGTGCGTTATTCATCCCAAAGGAGGGAAAGGAAACGCTCGAAGTAAACCTGAAAAAGGAAAGGACAAGACGGGGTCTCGCAACCAAATCTTGGGTTCGGGAGTCGGTTATGCGAAGGGAAGGTATTAGCACCCCTACGCATCCATAGTACTCTACGGGATCCACTTTTGTAGTTTTTGTCTAAAGGGTGTGGGTTTACCTAACGTGTTTATTTACTAAAAAGGTTAAGAGAAATGACTCGCGCGGATGTCGCATCCACTGCATACGTATCTCATCTGAATATGAGAATCAGAGTCTTCGTAGCTCGGTTGACCTATGAGTTGGGGGGATGTGTGCTCGCTAAGACATCGCGTCTTATGCCTACGTATCTCATCTGGAATGAGAATCAGAGCAAGCCGTAGTTCGGCTAACTACGGGGTTATGGATTGGGTTTTGGACGAACAACGTTACTACGCAATCTACCGGATGCTCGACCTTTGGAGACTTACTCGCCTGTAGTAGAAGGAGTAAACGTGTTGCTTTGGGTTTTAAGGTTTGGGATGCTCGAGGGCAAAAAGGAAGTCCTTGACGAAGGAACCGCGCTACCTGCAGGGATATGAATACAAAACACAAAACATGTATCTCAAAGTAAAATGCCACCAAGGGGCTCAAACATTGCCTCCTATCGAGGTCTTCCAGCTAAGAAAGCGATAAAGTATGAGAAAGGGAAAAAGTTACCACACGGATAAAGATCCGAAGCTATAGCAGTTAAAGGGGCAAGAAACCCTGAAATGTCTCCAGCTGGACCGTCAAAGGAAATCAGTCAACACGAATAATCAGAATAAAACTCCAGGGGGTATCCCACAAATAAAGTGGGAAACCACGCGAGTGTCTCTGCGAAAGCCATGTGAGCCCTCACAAAACTCGACAAAGGGTTAGAGTAGTAGGATGAAATCAAGAGAAAACAATGCCATGGAAACACAAGACAGGTTAGAATAAACAAAATAGGGTAACCCAGAGTTGCCCCTAAATCAAAATGTAACCACATGAATAATTCCATCAAAATTCACAAAAGGCTCACAAAAAGGTATCAAATTCACCCATAATACCTCATACATTTAGAGCATTCAAATAAAAGGCATAAAGATGATGGATATAGGGCAAACCTGATTGGAGAGCTTGATTGAGTTGCGCCCGTGAGGTTTACAAGTTGAGTTCCTTTCAGGGTTTGGAGGTTGCTCTGAACTCTGTTGGCTTTTCTCTCACTATCTTTTCCTCAGGGTTTTGCTTCTCTTCCTTCTTTCTCCAGTGAATCTCCCAGTGTAACTCCAAGTGTCACTCCAAATGTGTTTTCCTCTACTGAAACTTCAGTATTTATAGACTGATTTTCGTGGGTAATGGGCTCAAATGAGGGAGACCCAAGTCCAAAATAATTTGTTATATTTTATTTATTTATTTTATTTATTTAATTAATTAATTAATTAATTAATTAATTAATTAAATTTTTTTTTTTTATTTTTTATTTTTTATTTATTTTTATTTTTATTTTTTCAGGAAAAATGAAGGGTAAATTTTGGGGTATTACACATACGTACTTTTCCAACCTTCTTTGGAACAAACACAATGTTGGCCACCCATTGCGGATATTTAGCGGTAACAAGGAAACGACATCAATCTGCTTCTACACTTCTTCTTTGATCTTCACTGCCATATCATGATGAGTTCTCCTCAATTTATGCTTGACTGACGGGTATTCTGGCTTCAACGGCAATCTATGCTCTACAATCTCAGAATCCAAACTAGGCATGTCTTGATAGGACCAAGCAAACACATCTGAATACTCTCGAAGAAGATCAATCAACCTCTTCTTCACTTCTGGACATAGTCGAGACCCAATCTTGATCTCCTTCACATCATCTTCGGCACCCAAGTTAACTAACTCAATCTTCTCTTCAAATGGCTGAATGGATTTTTCTTCATGCTCAAGTAGATGAGACAATTCATCAGATACTTCTTCATCACTTCCTTCCTCGGCCTCAAACACAGGGAATTCAAAATTTGGCGAAGGAGTAGGATCATTGTATTCAATGGTTTTAGGAACCAACCATTTTCAGAAAAGCAAAAATTAAAATAAAACATCATAGATGTGGATGAATAGAATTATATTTTACTGATGATCAAATTTGAAATGCCTAACAATGTTCACTTCTCCCTTAGGCTTAGGAGAAGGACTTTCAGAAACAAATAAAAGCAATTACTTTGATCGATGCACAATAATAGGATTATCAACGGCGGTCCAATTGTCGCAAGCTTTCCCATGCATCACAAAGTTGGTGTAGTCTTCATCTTCATCACCCTCGATTATAGCAGCTAACTGTTGTTCATTACCATGAATGAACCCTCTGCTATGGAAACTGGGTTGCACATCTTTAGCTCTAACCACAGACGAACCTCGTTGGAAACCCAAACCAGCTCTGCTCTTATTGTCGGTGACCTCTACCATTTGGCCCCACTGATTAGAACTTCCATCTTCAACAATTCTCTACGCATCTTTGAAGGAGGACATGGGTGCCCCAACTGATAACACGAAAATGTATCCTATATTTGCCTTGATTTGCATTCGAAAATCGTATAGTTTTCATTTATATTCCGATTATTCCGCAAGTGTTCAAGTTATTTTTGCAGGTATTTCAATTCCCATGCTTAAATGAGCAAAGTATAGAAAAGGAAGGAAAAGAAGAAGAAACAGAAGAGAAACAACAGAAAAACCAGAATATATGAATTTTTTGCATGTGACGCTCGTCACACACCCCATCACGATCGTCACGCCTTGATTGTGACGAACGCCATAAATCCATCACGACCGTCACGTATGCAAAGTCAGCGTAATGGATTTCAAACAGAAGTGATCCACGTCGCCCCAGTTTTCGCTCCTTAAACCACCTTCCCGTGAATCCCTCCCTCAACTAAGTCCTCCTTATTTTTCTCAAGCACGAAGACCAAGGGGTCTCATCCTCTCTCTCATCCTATCTCTCTGCCTTTTTCCGCTCCTACAATTTTGTTTTCACGTATTTTTCTTCAGCAAGCATTATTTTCTTTTACTGCAATTTGTTTACTTTTCCATTCAAAGCTTTGATTTTTCCCATTCCTTTCCGTTTTTCACTTAGAAAAAAGTAGTAGTTTCCTACATTGGGGAACTACTGCAACTTAGTTAGTTTAGTTTAAGCATTTGTTTCGAAGAAGCAGAATCCTTCCGACCTGTGGAGGACTGCTCAAGTACTTCAAGATTCAGCCTATTCAATTAATCAAAGTTCCAGGTTTTTATTCAATTATTATTATCGCTTTATTATTAAATGATCATGTTTGCTTTATTGTTAAATAGTTTCCGTTCGTCTGTATTTGCATTATTTAACATGTTCAGCTAAACTACTGGTATCGGTATGTAAACAATTTAATTAGACGGGATTTAATAATAATCAGTGTAAACTTCTTTTCTCAAATAATCTGTCTGGCTGTGGTTTTTAATTTGAATTTAATTAACTTTGTCATGAGAGTGAGAAGCTATTTAATACGGTTTTGCCACAAGAATGGAAAATTAACTAAGGTTAGAACCGACAATCGCGAGAGCGTGAGGGTCAAACTGGATAGTAAAAACTAGGCATTGATTTTAAAAACAGTGAGAGCACTTTAAAAGCAATTAGAACTTATTTATTTTTAAAAAGTAATTTTAACTTCAAATGGGACAGCGAGAGCGTATATTCTGACTTAAAAGTATAGTCCGAGTCAACAATCACGAGAGTGTGAGATAAAGCCTTTTAAACGAGTATTTTCTAATGAAAGGTATTTGGTAATTAAAATATACACTGGTGACTTATCGAATCCCTGACAATTAATGCGTTGCATACTAATATCCCTTCATTAATATTTTCTTAAAAACTTAATTTTCTTTAGATTTAATTTTTGTTGAACCGAACCTCTAAAAATCGTCGCCTTAGCTAAACATAGTAACATCGATAGCATTAGATTGACCATCGGTCCCTGTGGGTTCGATATCTTTTAAAACTAAACGATTAGACTGTGCACTTGTATTAAAGTATCCAATAGACTATATTTTATATACAACCACGGCCACGTATCAAGTTTTTGGCACCGTTGTCGGGGACTGATTTAGTCAAATAGTGTGATTCTTTCGTTGTGCAGTATAGATTGAGGTAAAAACTAATTTCCTTTCCCTTATTTCTCGATTGTATGCCAAGTCCTCGCTCACAAGGCGAAAACTTAGTACCACCAATCGTAGAATTAGAGCGTTTCTTATATTAAGACTCCGAATACTAGAGTATTAACGAAGGTACAATATTCCCGATATCTTCTTTCCTACTACTGAACCAGTTGAAAAACCAACCATGGTTACGGTAGGACCACATAATCGTCCTCTTAAGGTCTACGCTACCCCGTCCTAACAAGAACCTCACAACAACATTGCTGCCCATGCTATCGATCGGAACGATTTCGAGTTGAAACCCTCATTGTTATCAGCTGTCCAACAACATCAATTTATTGGAAATCCTACGGACAACCCTAATGAACATTTGACCAAGTTTGTGCAGTACGCAGACACTATGAAGGCGAATGGTGTATCTCAAGATGCGATAAGACTACAACTTTTTCCTTTCTCTCTAAGAGACAGAGCTTGGGCTTGGTTGCAATCCTTTCCATCCAACTCAGTCACTATATGGGAAGAACTGAAGAACATTTTCTTAGCCCGATATTTTCCGCCGAGCAAAACTGCTATGCTGAGAGCTTAAATCAATGGATTTCGATAAAAAGATGCAGAATCACTCTACGATGCGTGGGAGAGATACAAAGACATGATAAGGATGTGTCCACATCGCAGTCTCGAAGACTGGGTGATCATTCACCATTTTACAGTGGGCTTCTGTATAACACAAGACTGACAGTAGGTGTTTCCGCGGGCGGTGCACTTATGGATAAGCCATATAACGAAGCCTATCAACTCATTGAAAACATGGCCCAAAACAATTGCCAATGGGGAGGTGAAAGAACTCCAGTAGAACAGTCCCAAACAAAAGGTGGAATGTACGAAATCAGTAGCCTTGACCATGTCCATGCAAAGGTAGATGCCCTTGTTCAAAAGTTAGACAACTTGACCATACCACCTGCAACCACCGTGGCTACCGTAACTCCAAACTATGAGTTATATGGAATTCCTGGACACACTGCACCAGAATACCTACAACCCAGGTTGGAAAAACCATCCTAACGTTTCGTACAAGAACAACAACGTCTTGTATGCATCTAGCCAAACACCTGCTGTTCCACCTGGATATCAAAAGCCAGCTACTAATGATCCTAACATTCCTAGGAAGTCCAACGTTGAACTAATGATGGAAAGTTTCATAGCTACCTAAGCTCAAATAAACAAAGACTTCTTGAACCAAAACATACATACTAGTGAGCAACTTAAATAATTAGCAAGCAAAGTAGACGCTTTAGCCACCCACAACAAAATGCTTGAAACACAGATTTCACAAGTGGATCAACAACAAACATCTATTGCTGCTCCTGCTGGCACATTTCCGGGACAGCGACAACCTAATCCAAAAGGACATGCAAATGCCGTTATATTGAGAAGTTGAAAAGAACTAGACGGACCCGTAGATCCAAGACTAAAAAATCCTGCCATGTACCAAAAACCTGACAAAACAACAACTGAGAAGGTAAGTGAGCCGAAGGAGAAGGAAGATAATACCTAAGAGGCCGAAGATAAAGAAAAACCTTATGTGCCTCCACCACCTTATAAACCACCCATTCCGTATCCTCAAAGACTCGCAAATTCTAAAACTGTAGGGAAATTTAAGAAATTTGTTGATCTTCTGAAGCAACTGAACATCACAATACCCTTTATAGAAGCTATCACACAAATGCCCTCATATGCCAAGTTTCTTAAAGAGATCCTATCCAATAAGAAAAAGATCAAGGATAACGAAACAGTTACACTTACTGCTGAGTGTAGCGCAATAATCCAAAACAACATGCCTCCCAAACTAAAAGACCCAGGTAGTTTCTCCATACCCTGTGTCATAGGAAAGTTCTCCATAGACAAAGCTCTATGCAACTTAGGAGCCAACATTAGTGTAATGCCCTTATCCATCTGTAAAAGGCTCAACATGGGAGAACTAAGACCAACCAAGATGTCTGTTCAACTAACTGACCGCTCAATCAAATATCCTGTTGGTATACTAGAGAATGTTCCAGTATGTGTAGGACAATTCTACATTCCTACCAACTTCATAATCATGGACATCAAAGAAGATGCCAATACACCTATTATATTAGGAAGACCATTCTTAGCTACCGCCAGAGCCATAATAGATGTGAAAAGAGGTAAGCTAACATTCGAAGTTGGAGAAGAAAAAGTTGAATTCATCTTGACACAATTCTTACAAGCGCCAACTATAGACGATACTCGTTATATACTTGATGTCATAGACGAGTGCGTAAGAGAGATGGAGATGCAAGAAACCACATATTTTGATATAATGAAAATCCAAATCCCTTCAATCTTTGAAGATGATAATTGGCGTGAACCATACCAAAATGACAGTCTAAGTGAATGCTTAGCACTTACACCTAATCACATACCATGCCCGAAGAAACCAAACTTAGAATTAAAAACACTACCCAAGAACCTAAGATACGAATTCCTAGACACTGAACTCAAAAGACCAGTAATAGTCAATGCAGACTTAGGACAGATTGAAACTTAAAAGTTACTAGATGTCTTAAGAAAATATCCATCGGTGTTAGGCTATAACATCGCTGATCTAAAAGGAATAAGTCCTTCTATCTGTATGCATCACATTACGCTAGAGGAAGATTGTAAAACCTCTAGAGAACACCAGAGAAGGATCAACCCAATCTTAAGTATTGTAGTTAAGGATGAAGTAAAGAAGTTATTATATGCATGAATCATATATCCGATATCCGATAGTCAATGGGTTAGCCCCGTTCATGTAGTACCCAAGAAAGGGGGTGTTATAGTTGTTAAGAACGAGAAGGGCGAATCTATAGCACAAAGAGTTGTGACCAGAAGTAGAATGTGCATCGACTATAGGAAATTGAACAAAGCCACAGGATCATTTTCCTATGCCTTTCATTGATCAAATGCTTAAACGATTGGCTAAGCATTCCCACTTCTGCTATCTAGACGGTTATTCATGATTCTTTAAAATTCCTATCCATCCTGACGACCAAGAGAAAACAACCTTCACATGCCCTTATGGTACATTTGCTTATCGACGATTGCCATTTGGACTATGCAACGCTCCCGCAACATTCCAAAGATGCATGATGTCAATCTTCGCTGACTTTATAGACGACATTATGGAAGTCTTTATGGATGATTTTTCTGTTTGCGGGCAGAGCTTTGAAGGATGTCTATCAAACCTTGAAATGGTACTTGAAAGATGCGTAAAAGTGAATCTCGTATTGAATTGGGAGAAATGCCATTTCATGGTCCAATAAGGAATCGTGCTAGGACACATAGTATCTGATAAAGGAATTGAAGTAGACAAAGCTAAGATCGAAATTATAGAAAATCTTCAACCTCCGAAAACCGTACGAGAAATACGAAGCTTCTTAGGACAAGCTGGTTTCTACCGATGCTTTATCAAAGATTTCTCGAAAGTTACCAAACCACTGACTGGTTTATTAATGAAAGATGCTGACTTCATCTTTGATGAGAAATGTTTAACAGTGTTTGAACAATTAAAAACATCTTTAATCACCGCACCTATCATGCAACCACCTGATTGGAGATTACCATTCGAAATCATGTGTGATGCGAGTGACTATGCCGTAGGCGCAATGCTAGGACAAAGGAAGGATAAAAAACTTCATGCGATCTACTACACAAGTAGAACCTTATATCCTACCCAAATGAACTACGCCACCACTAGAAAGGAACTTCTAGCTGTTGTGTTCGCTTTAGACAAATTCCGTCCTTACTTAGTAGGAGCGAAAATCATCATCTATACTGATCACGCTGCTATTAGATACTTGCTAAGTAAGAAGGATGCCAAACTAAGACTCTTAAGATGGATCCTACTCTTACAAGAATTTGACTTAGAAACAAAAGATAAGAAAGGTACTGAGAACGTAGTACCGGACAACTTATCACGAATCGAAGGGAACAAGCCTGAACAAGTTCCAATCAATGATGATTTCCCTTACGAAGAACTTATAGCCCAAATGGAAAGAGACATGTCTGAGCTAACCTTAAATGATACCGAAATAGAAGAATCCATGGAAGAAATTCATACGAATATAACTCTGCCATGGTATGCTGACTTTGTCAACTACCTAGCTGCTGGAGCACTTCCACCAGACCTATCATACCAACAAAAGAAGAAATTCTTTCATGATCTAAAACAGTATTACTGGGATAAACCTCTGCTTTTCAAGAGAGGTTCCGACGATATTTTTCGTTGATGTGTTCCTGAGGATGAAATAGACGACATAATCTCTCATTTCCATTCCGCTCCATATGGTAGGCACACAAGCACTTCAAAAACTTGTGCTAAGATCTTACAATGTAGACTCTTTTGGCCTACTCTATGGAAAGATGTCGATAATGCGGTTATAAATTGCGACAGATACCAACGCACTGGTAACATTTCAAGATGCGACGAAAAGCCACAAACAGGCATCTTAGAAGTGGAAGTCTTTGATGTGTGGGGGATTGACTTCATGGGACCATTCCTGTCTTCTTTTGGTAACAAGTACATACTCGTAGTTGTCGATTACGTTTCAAAATGGACCGAGGCTCACGAGTAGTGATTAAGCTGTTCAAGAACGTAATCTTTCCTAGATTCGGTGTGTCAAAACTAGTAGTTAGTGACGGTGGCTCCCATTTCATATCAAATATCTTTGGGAAACTTCTTCTGAAGTATGGATTCCGACGCCGTGTATCAACACCTTATCACCCACAAACCAGTGGGAAAGTCAAAGTTTCGAATAGAGAGATCAAATAAATTCTAGAAAAGACTGTCGGAATATCTAGAAAAGGCTGGTCATCTAAACTAAATGAAGCTCTATGGGCATATAGGACAACCTACAAGACCCCAATAGGGACCACACCCTTTAAATTAGTCTATGGTAAATCATGTCATCTCCCTGTAGAGTTAGAACACAAAGCTTATTGGGAAATTAAGACCCTAAATCTAAATTATGCTTCTGCAGGCAAGAAGCGAATTTTAGACATTCACGAATTGGAAGAACTTAGACTAGACGCCTATGAGAATGCCAAGATATACAAAGAACGAACTAAAAAATGGCACGATAAACGTATATCTAGGAAAGAGTTTAATGTCGGCGACGTAGTGTTACTATTTAATTCAAGACTTAAGCTCTTACTAGGAAAACTTAAATCTAGGTGGTTGTAGCGAGAAATTCATGATTATCAAGCTAGAGATCAATTAACAAGAGTCGCCACCGTGTTTTTGTTTCCAAGGGAAAGGGGAAAAGTACGAACAAAACCCAAAAAGTAAGAAGTTTTCAAATAAAAACTAATAAAAGTCAGAGATCCAAGGTAAGGGGGTTGGTTACACAGAGGGAAGGTGTTAGCACCCAAAGTGTCCTAGGTACTCCTAGGGAGCCCTTTTTGTGTGCATATGTATTTTTTACAAAATGATGTTTACAAACAAATAGAATGGGGGGATGAGAAAAAGAATTCATTAATTATATTTTTGTGTTTGACAAGACCTTCAGACTTGTGCCTACGTACCAACATAAAAATGAGGGACCAAAACCTCGTAGTTCGTGATACAAATTTCAAAATGAGTGTGTTGATTTTAACAAAATTTAAGTTTGAAAGGCACAAAGGCCTAAAATAGTTTGAACGAGTTAGTGCTTCTTTGGATTTTTGAAATTTTAAGTCAAGTATAGTTAAGTTTATTTACAGGTTTGATTTAAGAAATTAAGTTTGAAAATGCAATGGCATAAGGCCAAAGTTTCTATCTTTTTGCAAAAGTGGTCAAAGTTTAGAACAAAAATAGTTCACACAAATAAGATTTTGAAAATGGAGGGAGAGATTTTGAGATTTAAAGAAATGGGGAGAAGATTAAGAGACCATCCTATGCAAAAAATTAAAAGTTTAGAGTTGAAAAGATCTGACCAAGTGGGTAGCAATCCAATAGACAAGTATGTCAATATAAACCCAGAATTCCCTTGGACTTTTTAGAATCAAACAACACACAAATGCACAATTATATTATATTGAAGAGCAAGGCATCAAATAAAGATGGCCTCATCCAAGCTTATCCCTTCCATGATCTTCTTCCAAGATAACCTATGTAACAAATGAATTCCACAAGTCACAAGTTCAAAATAATAGCTACACCATGATCATGTTGCAGATAAATCTTAGAGAGATCTTCAAAGATGTATCAGATGAAATTCAAATTGCAAGCACTTGGTTCTTCAACAAGTTGGCATTGGCCAAGTTCATTAGCATAGGAAGGTTGCCTAGATTCTAAGTCCATTTGTCCAAGATCAAGCCAACAGTCCACTCAATTTTTTTAGGGTTTTTATGATTATTATGTACATTAATGGTCAAAGACCACACAAACAAGCAAAGTATACACAAACAAAATATATCACACAATATGGTCCAAATGGACAAAGTGAAAAATGACATTAACATAAACAATTAGAATGATATGAACAATGGCAAATGAAATAAAGTGCTAAAAGTAATTGCATTAAAGTAAAAGCATGAAATTAAAAGTTAGTAGTTAGTAGGTTAGGAGTTAGTTTTGTTTTGCTTTTGCTTTTCAAGACATCCTTTGGAGAACACTCAACCCACTTATCACAAGCATGGATCCTTGAACCAAAACATCTTCCAAAGGAAGGAAAGAAGGCCAAGTTTCCACACAATACTATGAAAGAGGGGAGACTTACAATCTCACTAACTAGAATGCTTATGCCTTTTATGTCACAAATTTAGCGCTATGTTAAGCAATCATAGTTGGACTTATGTAAAAGTCACAACTATTTGAGGTCGGGCAATAGAATTTTGGTGTTAATGCATGTTAGAGACATAGTATAATGGACTATGCTCATGAAACATACCACACACAAAAAAGAATATCATTCATTCATTTCAATCTCATCCATACTCATGTCAATTTTTCCATCAACTAACATTAGGATTTTGAGATGTCATAGGCCAAATGGAATGAATGAATTAAGAAGAGGAATGAGATGAAGTGGGAAGGGGATGAATGGAATCACAAATTGGTCAAGGGAGGACTTTTACCAAATTAATATCATTCATTCATTTTGGGAGATGGAATGTACATTTCATCAATCCCCTAAATCCAATGATATTAACTTGACAAAGTTAAATCAAGCTTGACCAAGGCCCAACAACAATAAGCAAACTCATACAAGTCAATACAAATGGTCAACAACATTTAATTGACATTTATTCAATTAAAAATAATAAAATAATGCATTTAAATCAAATATGTTTTGTCCAATTCCTAAAATATCATCAAAACACCAAAGAAATGGCCATGAGATTTATCATAGCTCAAAAAAGGTCAAAGGACCTTGGATAAAAATTTTCACAATTTTTGGAAATTTAAAAATATTTTTAACAATTAAAAACAAATGCAAAATCAATTAATTCATGAAAAATATTAAAAATGATCGAAAAAATAATTTTAATCCAGAATATCAAAGAGAAAAATATTTGAATTTTTTGGTGAAAGTCCCATATTTTTTGGATCAATATTGAATTTAATATGAATTATTGAAGAAAATAAAAGTAAAATAAAAATTCAGAAAATCTAAATTACGTGGACCATCAGATCTCCCTTATTAATTGAGGTGGCAAATCAGTGGTCCCTAGCGCGCTATCCACCATGGACCTTAGTCAGCGCGTGGTAAATTTGGTAATCAAAAGGGATGCACGAGATTAGAACAAAACACATGGATCCTGTGGTTCAGATGCTAGCCAACTCATCGTCGGAGCCAGAGCTCCGGTCATCTTCTCCGGTGGACCTCACCAGACTGGTCCACCAAGAACCATCACCATAATGAAAGACAAGAACATGATCTTGAAGAAAAAATGACACTGAGCTCGAATCTGACCTCCATTCACTCCAATTCCAAGTTGTAATACCCCCAAATTTACCCTTCATTTTTTCTGGAAGCATGGGATTATATTTTACACTTCATTAGCATCATATTAGGTCATACTCATTGCATACGCATTAGTGACATGGAGATCAGGTTTTGATCGATCACTCCTTAACAGAAGGAGCCCACACAAAGCAAGATTGAGAATTGGACTTCATTTTCTAAGTATACAAGTCTCAAGGGTCTCATGGGGGTCAAAGTATCTTATTATGGCCCTCAGTTCATCAGTGAAGGATTCAGAGCTATCAGAGTATTCATTTGGATTTAATCAGAAATTAGGGTTTCATAGATACTTGCAACATGCAATGTTTGGTTGGAAGTAGAGGGGCTCATCCATGTCATGATTAGAGAGGCATCTTGGCCTAGGAAGATTCACAATTATCTCAGAAAGATCCATTGGCAATCAGTGCAATCAGTTCCTGATCATTTTGCCCTAAAACTAGGGTTTGGTATAAAATCAGTTTATTTCTGATTCTTTGGGTGAAACTCTTTTCCATGGCCCTACATATGTCCACAAGGGTCTACATACAAAAAATCAGCTCTTTATTTGAGCTAGAAGTGCTTTAATTGATCAATGGAATCGGGAATCAGACAGTTTGGGAAAAGTCAACTGTGGGGCCAGAAAAGTCACCTCCTGACATTTTGAGAGTGGAATCTCAAAATCCATGCCTAGGGGATCCTACATGTGAAATTTTATCAAGGTTGGATCATGGATTCATCATTTAATCAGGAATTGGAAAAGTTACTTAATTTGGAAATAGTTGACTTTCCATTTAGGGCAAGTTTTCATGATCGTTGCACTCACTTTAAGCCCATTTTGCATCAAGATAAAAGCTCTATTTGAAAATTTCTCCAACATAAACGTTGTTCCTCTTGTTTCAAGCTTTCTATAGTTATAAAGTTTTCTCCATTTGGATTAGAATTGAGAAAGTTATGCTTAGTCAAAGTGAGACATTTTTTTAGGATACTTAGATTTAGTCAATATCTCTAATGGTAACGAATACCCAGCTACAGAAAAGTGGCGACTCTGCTGGGGACTATCATTTGCCTAGTGGGTTTTTCCTACTTTTCATATTTGTTGTATTGTATGATATATTGCTTTGTGACATATTTTTGTGCAATTTGGGATTACTGTATTGTATGTAATGATTGAATTGTTTGAATATTAATTCCTTGTATGCTTGGTGATCTTCGTGAGATGAGTTCTATACCCGAACTCGAATGCACTTAGGATACGAGAATGGCATAGTCTTGTTGACTTTTGTGGAGTTATTCCTTAGCAAGTTGACTTGCAAGCCCATTCACTTGGTGGAGGTTATGTTGGGATCAATAATGTCACTGGAGTAGTCGTGGTTAGGCATTACTCTTTCCAATATATGCCTTAGAAGCCAAGGACCTTAGTTTACCACGCCCATCTTGGCCTATTTTTAGGACGTAGTGCGAAGATCGTTTAAGTGTAAGATTTGATACGACTGTTACGCGATACTACACTCATAAGAGTTTCTCTTGAGAATATTTTTGGAATACGAGTAGTCGTTTATCCGATAATATCCGAAAGATGGGATGATGACTATGGGAACCTCTTGTAGAACATGATTGTCTTGTTTAACCATAGTACACTCCCTTTGGGTGGTTCTTAACCAAGACTCCATGCTCGTGACTCGCAACAAACCCTTGATTCGTGGTTGATCCGTTCTTGTGTATCCTTAATATCAATGGAACTTGGGTGTTGATAAGGTGTAAACCATAATCCACAAAAATGGATGATTGATATTAAGGATGACTTGATCCATCCCATGCCCTTTGTGTGGTGTGATTTGCTTGATCCTTGAGTGTGATTGTTGCATCCATGAATTCATGCATTCATACACATCCATATCATCAACAATGAAATTTTTTTCAAGGAACTTAAGAGGTCTATTTGCAAATTTTTAGACATGGATAAGCAAATAAGGAATATGAAGAAGTACAATTTCAGACAACCCGACTTGAAAGAGTTAAGGAGTTTGACATCCTATGTAGTAGATCCCTTGGGTTTCAAGGCCCGTTGTGGGAAGCTTCTATCTATTATGACTACTCAAGTGGACGAAGGATTGATGAGTGTATTGGTGCAGTTTTATGATCCCTTCTACCGTTGCTTCACTTTTCTGGATTTCCAGCTTTTGCCCACGCTTGAGGAGTATGCCTATCTTGTGGGCATACCTATCCTAGACCAGTTTCCGTTCAGTGGCTTGGAGAGAGTTCCTTCTTCTCAAGAGATTGCTAATCTGTTGCGTATAGATGAATCTATTATTGGTGCTCATATGACTACCAAAGGTGGAATTCAAGGTCTCCCATCTGATTTCCTTATTGATCAAGCTACTATGTTTGGGAAGGCCATGAGTGAGGACGCCTTTGAGGCCATATTTGTACTTCTCATCTATGGACTAGTGTTATTCCCCAACATCGACAAGTTTGTGGATGTGAACGCCATTAGGATTTTATCTACTCTTAATCCCGTTCCTACTCTGTTGGGTGACACTTATTTCTCTTTGCATATGAGAAATGCAAAGGGAGGTGGTACCATTGTGTGTTGTTTGCCTCTGTTGTACAAGTGGTTTATTTCGCACTTGCCTCAGACGCTCGCCTTCAAGGAGAACAAAGGATGTCTACAGTGGTCCACGAGACTTATGTCTCTCACTAATGATGATATCTTTTGGTACAACCGTGTATATGATGGTGTGCAGATTATCGACTCTTGTGGTGAATTCTCCAATGTACCTCTTCTTGGTACATGCGGTGGAATTAACTACAACCCTATTTTGGCACGTCGTCAGCTTGGGTTCCCCCTAAAGGATAAACCCAATAACATTCTATTAGAGGGTGTGTTCTTTCAGGAGGGTAAAGATCCCCAAGGCTTGAAGGGCAGGATGGTCCGCGCTTGGCGCAAGATCCATAAGAAAGGAAGGAAGGAGCTAGGTCCGAAGAAATGTATCGCTTTGGAACCCTATACCCCTTGGGTTAGGAGGAGAGCTTCCGAGTACCTCATGCCTTTTGAGTATCCAAGACCTACACCTTTGGTTGTGGCTGGGTCTTCAACCCTCCCTAGCCAAGGAGTAGAGGAGTTGAGAGATGAAGACCGTTCGCGTGCTTGGATCCGTGAACGAGAGGAGTTGCTTCAGCAGATCAGAGAGAATGATGCTTTGATAGAGTTCCTTGAGCACCAGGTTATTGATGATCCTGATGACGCATTGACTTCTCTACTTCCTCAGTCTTCCAAGTTTTGGAAGAGGAAGTATGATCAACTCGCTAAAGAGAAGGCAGATATGGAGGCAGCCTATGAGATGGAGGTGAAGAGGCTTCGTGCAGCTTATCTTCCGGTCTCGAGGGCTTTGGACGATTGCTTCTAGGGATCCATAGGATGTTCATTTTCCTTCTCTCTTGTATTGTATTTGGTTACCAAGACTGTACTTCTTTGGCGTAAAAACATTTCCAAATATTAATTGACGTGATATTTCCGTATGTGATAAACGTTTAATATTTCCAAAATTTGCAAATAAGACTCTAAAGTTCCTCTGATATAAAAATTAAATCATAAGCATTGCATGCATCATGTTTATCTATTCCTAGGGGTTTATATCTTCTTCTTGATTCTAGTCGGAGTTTTCTTACCTTGTTTATCTAATGTGAGACTGGAATCAAGGGGTAGAATACCCTTTGAAATTGATAAACATGTCACTGCATTTGCATATTCATTAGCATGTCTTGCATAAAAGGTACCGCCACAGTGTTCTCATCTAGTTTGGCATTCCACTATTAGGATAGCTGACTCAGGCATTCACCGATACGGTACCCGAAGGAATCAACAGAGAGCAATGGAAGGTTTACAAGCAGAGCTCGCTGAGATGAGGATTCACATGAATCAGTTCATGGAAGTTGTCCAAGGAGTGGCTCAGGGACAACAGGAGATTAGATTGTTGGTACAGGGGAATCCCCCTACTACTCAACCGGAGGTTGTGGCTGATCCTCCCGCTGGAGAGGCTAATGGACCCAATGGACCGGGGCCTATCCCAATCCCACATGGCAACCTTGGTCAACAAACCATCCATGATGATCAGGAGGATCAATTCCCCCTGCTTCAGGAGGACTTTGGCATGGGCCATGGTATGGATCCTATGTTTCGGAGACTGGAAGAGAGGTTGAAAGCTATGGAAGGGCAGAATGCTTTTGGTGTGGATGTTGCTGACTTGGGGCTGGTCCCAGGCGTGAGAGTTCCGCCAAAATTCAAAGTCCCCGTGTTTGATAAGTACAATGGAAACTCTTGCCCGAAGACTCATGTACAAGCTTACTTCCGCAAGATGATCGCGTATTCTGATGATGAAAAGTTGCTCATGTACTTCTTCTAGGACAGCCTAGCTGGGGCATCCTTGGAGTGGTATATGAGGCTGGACAGAGCCCATATTCGCAGCTGGAGAGACTTGGCTGAGGCTTTTGTGAAGCAGTATCAGTACAATGTGGATATGGCACCTGACAGGACTCAACTCCAGAATCTGTCTCTCAAGAGCAACGAGTGCTTCAAAGAGTATGTTCAACGCTGGAGAGAGTTGGCTTCCCGTGTTCAGCCTCCGATGTTGGAAAAAGAGATGGCCAACATGTTTATGAACACACTGCCTGGATCTTATTTGGAGCGTCTGGTGGATTGTAACGCCTCAAATTTTGCTGATGTGGTCTCTACCATTGAGAGGGTGGAGAACTACTTGAAGACATGTAAGATCCAAAATGGGGTTGGATCATCTTCTGGGTCAAAGAAGCCGTTCATAGGAGGACAGAAGAGGAGAGAAGGGGATGCAAATGCAATATATTCTTATCAGAACAGGGGTAATCGGAGGAATAACTTTCAGAATTACCATCAACAACCTTATGTTGCAGTAGTGACCATTCCGGCTGCAGCACCAATGCAACAACAACAATCTCAACGTCAACAAAATCAATACCAACAACAACAGGGTAACAGACCTGCTTATCAAAAGAGACAGAGGATGATGGATAGGCGTTTCAACACTCTTTCGATGTCGTATGCCCAGTTGCTTCCCAACCTTCAACATTTGCAACTTGTGTAGTTACGCACTTTGGCTCCTCCCGTTGGCAGGCTTCCAGTGGGTTATTGTAGCGGTGTATTCGTCACTTTATGATTTATTGATTAAACCAAAAGCAAAGTATACAAAGAATCGAGTCGCCACCGCACTTTTATTTATCCAAAGGAATGGCTAAAAAGCGAACAAAAGCCTAAGAAGTTTTACACATAGAAAACTAATGAAAAGATCAGAGATCGGGGTAAGGGGTAAATTACGCAATGGGAAGGTGTTAGGCACCC
The DNA here is from genome assembly GCF_024323335.1 of Lathyrus oleraceus. Classification (NCBI taxonomy): domain Eukaryota; kingdom Viridiplantae; phylum Streptophyta; class Magnoliopsida; order Fabales; family Fabaceae; genus Lathyrus; species Lathyrus oleraceus. The sequence goes on along the minus strand of NC_066585.1, from coordinate 431,686,599 downwards.
AAAACGTCCTAGGTACTCCTAGGGAGCCCTTTTCACACTTGTTGAATGAAATGTTATTTGTTCATGAAATATTTATTGTGCAAACATGGATGGAAGGGATGAGAAAAGAATATACAAGTTATTATTTTTGTGTTTGGATGGATAACCATTGCCTACGTACCTTTACAGGATCAAAACCTCGTAGTTCGGCTAAAAGATTTCCAAAATATGAGTGGGTTCATTTTAAACAAAAGCCCTAAGGTCTTTCATTATTTACGGGAGAAAACTCAATCTTACACAAACAACAAGTCCACCATGTGAGAAAAGCTTCAACTTGCTAGTGAGGGGTTAACCCTATAATAAGCAAGGAAGTCTTATAATTCAATCACTAAGGACAAAAGGTGAGATTAACATCAACCACTAAGATAGTTGAGATCTATGGCTAATGTATGAAAACTTATCAAGAATGAACAAAGCCACCAAACAATTGAATGAGTGAAATTAACCAATTAGGATTTATTCACAAAAAGATGGTTAAAGTATGATTAGAATTCAATTCAAAAGAAGTATTATGAAAATGAAGTTTGAAAATCAAAGGCTTAAGGCCTAGGTTTCTAATTTGAAAACAGGTGAGAATGTTTGCACAATAGTTTCGGGTTTTGGATTAACATGCAAGTGGAGGTTTAAAGAAACAAAGGTGAAAGGGTGAGGGAGTGTAAAACTTCGTAGATGTTCACCTCTTGAGATCATATGTAGATGATCCAAGTGATTCCTTTGGAACAGGCAATGAGCCATAAGCAAATAAACAAAACATATGGATACCGGATACCAATCAATGGACTTACACCAATCTCACAAAACAAAATGGATACCGGATACCAATCAATGGATTTACACCAATCTCCTAGAACAAAACATGGATATCAGATGCCAATCTATGGACTTATACCAATCTCCAAAGAATGATCACAGGAAACAACTGCCAATAAATGGACTTACAATTGACTCCTCACATACAACAATCAACACAAATGCAATAAGCAAAAGGAAACAAGTTGCCAATAAATGGTCTTACACTCGACTCCAAGGAAATAGGATGCCAATAAATGGTCTTAGTCCCAACTCCTTCCAGATCATAGGAAACAAATGCCAACATATGGACTTACAACTGGATCCTCAATGGACAAACAAAGATGTCACAAAGATATGAACAATGATCATGCAATGATGTACAATTAATGATGATAAATGCACAAAGGCACACATAAGCAGATGTGCACAGATGAATCAAGTAATCAGACAAACAAGTCAATTAGCACACACTATACACAAGCAATTAGGCTCAAGCAAGGTTAGACTTTACAGTCAACTGGAATGGGGTAATTTGTGCTCTTAACCCTAACATTGAGAGTTAGGGTCAAGCAGATGAAATGGAGATGAGGAGTATGCCTCATAGCTCTTATCCCTGGCCTGGGAGAGCTTTAAATGATAGAAGGTGTGGGAGTTCAGAAAGTAGGAACTCTTCTCCACAAGTGATTTGACTCTATAAGATCTTGGGTTAGTATCCACAATGCATCAACATGTTATGTGAGCAAAGGGATGACACACTGAATAGCAGGAGATGCATTACACATCTCTTTTATCTGCCCATTGCCTCATAAGAGGACTTTTCCTGCTTGGCACAACAGTAAACAATCACAAGCATTACCTCTTAAGGAGGACTTCAGACAGGTGCCTGCCCATATAACAGGACAGGTCTTCCAAACTACATGAAGAAGAGAGGTTATACCTAAGTGGTTAAGCAACCAAGCAAAGCAAAGTTCAAAATGAACTTAAAGCAACTAATGTACCTGTGGAAACATCAAACAAATCAGTACAATGTTCAGACAATCCAACAAAAGTCAAAAAAGCAACAAACAATCTCAATGTACACAATGCATAAGCCAAGGTCAAAACTCAAATGAGTTTGCATCAACCTACAAAACACACAAAGGATTAGCAATCAAAGGCAAACATCAATGCTCAAATGATGGAGCATCAACAACTATGGACTTTGGATGTTCAACCTGAAATCAAAGCTCAAAGATGAGAGGCAAACCACTAGGTCAAAGCCTAGGGTCAAAGATGGGGAAAAAATTCAAAACAGAAGGTGAAAATTAACAATCCAAAAGGTCTCACATCAATATCATATATCAAAAGCATTTCATGATCAATTGAAGTTCAAAACAATTTTAAAGCTCAAATGTGACCAACCAGAATGAAAAATCTCAAATAAATCAGAAATGATTCAAATAATTCCAAGAAAAATCATGAGCAATCATAACATCCATAATATGCATCACACAGAAAATCAGGACAATTGGAGGTCATTTGGCAAGGCAAACACATCACATAAGTTGAACAAGCAAAGGTGTGACACAAATTGTCACACCAACATTAACATGATCATAAATCAGAAATGACACATGATAAAAATACCAAATCAACACCAAAATGTCAAGCAATGAGTCTAGTTTCATCATGCAAATTTTCAGATTCATTGGATCAAAGACCAGCCTTTCACAAATGATATAGCAAGGCAAGGTACACAATGCATACATGTTCACATACCCTAGCACAAAATGAAATCCAGCCAAGCACAATTTATGGAAAAATGATCAAAAAATAATAGACAGAATAAGGAATGTAATGCAAAAAACCTCATAATTTTTGGATGATTATTCAATTAGATATGAATTTTTAAAGATGATGAAAAATTAAACAAATGCATGTGAAGCATGTACATGGAAATATTGAGGGAAAGAAGAAAACACAAGGCAATTTGAAATTAAGCGCTGGCCAGGAATCGAAGTCAGTTCACATTTGAACTGAAGCGCGCCAAGGCTGAAACGACAGCGTATTGTCATCAAACCCTAAAACACGTGCGTGCATGGCAATTGGAATCCGCAGGTAATATGCATGAACACGCAACAAAATCCGCAACAAAGCCTATGCGTTTCACAACAGAATTCGCAGGTAAACTGGAGATTGTATGAACACATGAAGATCTTCATCCATAAATTTCCAGAAAAATTCAAAGTGTCCAGAAATAAAAAATGAGCATGGCATCGGGTAGATCCTTCATCATACATCAATAATCAATAAACATTTCATCAAGAAACCATCACACATGCATGAATCGAAGAGAAGAAGATTCAACATCAAAACTTTAAACAAGCAGATCTCACTCAAAACAGCATGGATTTGCACGATTCAAAGCTCAAATTAACCAGCATCACAAGATCTACAACAATAGCATAAGAATTTTGAGAAAAAGAGAGGTCGATTTGGAACCTCTTTGATGAGCAGAGCTGGAATTCGCTTGATTCAGGCTGTGTAATGGCTCAACAGTTCTTCTATGATGCTTGTACAAGTGATTGGAAGAAAGCTCGAAGCTTAATTGCTCTTGAATCCAACAGAATTTGACACTGCCATGGCTACTTTCAAGCTTCAATATGCTTCAATCCTGTACTGTTTTCTTCAACTCCACGTGTAAACCTGCTCAAGAACAACTCAGAAACAAGGATCAAGCAAGAAGAATGGATTGAATGTGAAGAAATTGCAAGAAAAAAGTGAGAGAAATTTTTTGGTGTTTTGATCTAGATCTGAAATTGTGATTGTTGTTATGCTGAAACAGTTAGGGTTTTGGCTTTATACCTCCTACTAATGACTCTCTAATCATGCTTAAGCTATTGGTTAAGTGGAAATAGCAAAATGGAGTGTAAATGCAAATTGTGATTTTCACCCTATGCATGAAAATGCATGATGAACAGTACACTAAGTCTATTCAATTTCACTTAAAATGCATTTTTAAAATCATTGGTGAAGGCAAAATGTCTAAATAATGCACCAATTTTAAATTCCACATTTTCCCTCCAAAAATCAAGTGAAATGGCAAATGCTCATGTGATGATAATGCATGTCATGTAATGCAAGATTTGGAAACTAGAGATCAAAATAAGAACAATGCAAAAAGAGCCATCCAATTTGAAGTTTTGGTTGAGAAGTTATGGCCATTTGAACCTTCAAGTACACTTTGCCATGTTTTGATCATATCTCCTTGACCACAAATGAGAAATTGATGATCTTAGACTTTTTGGAAATGGGAGAGAAAGATCTACAACTTTAATGTTCAACAAAATTTCATTTTAAGCTTTCTTGATGATTTAATTTGAAGTTGAAGTTAGGTGAAAACCTTTCCATTTTTGGAAAATTTGAATTATAGGTCACTTTCAATTTTTGGAAAGTTTTGACCTGACTTTATTTTCTTCAATGTTGATGTTTGAAATGTCAAATGGGACTTGTTTGAACATGAATGAGGTATTTCTAATCACTTCCCACCTCCAAATCCACAGTTGACTTTTGCAGTTGACTTTTCTAGGCCTTCAGTTGACTGGGCAATGTTTTGATGAAATTCAAGCCTCTACCACTTGGGATTTTGATTCAAGATGATATCATAGCTCATATGAACTCTTGTGAATGATTGTGGTGTCCAAATTCTCAAGAATGGTCACCATCTATTGCTCAATGACTGCCTTTGATTGCCTTGACTGTTGATTGCTTCATCTGCAAGACAAAGGTTAGATGACATATTTTTGTACTTTTGGTTAGTGGTAAAAGAAAAGCAATGACATACAAATGCAAAACATGCTTGGTGATCAAGAATCACTTTCAAAAAGATAACCCATCCCTAGGGAAGGAAGCAAGGTGCACAATGATCCTTGAGGCAATGTGATGATATGATATGATGCCATGAGGGATCTTAGGGACAAAATTGGGGTCTTACAGTTATGACGCCAATGCTAGGTGTAATTTCCACTCTGGGGCACCTGGTCACACTATTGAGAACTGTAAAGCTTTTAAGCACATAGTTCATGACCTTATTGATTCAAAGGCCATTAACTTTGCGCCGACTCCTAATGTTGTCAACAATCCTATGCCGCAGCATGGTAGAGCAAATGTTAACATGGTTGAAGGAGAAGCCAAACTAGTCAAGGAGGTGTTGAAGCTGAAGACTCCGTTGTTAGAAATCAAAGAATTCTTGCTAAAGGCAGATGTTTTCCCCGGCTGTGGGAGCGGTTATTTGGGTTGTGTTGCACAGAGTGGGGGTTGTGTGAAGCTGCAGCAGGGTATCCAGGCCTTGCTTGACGATGGTATCCTCCAAGCTGAAGACCTATCTGCCCAAGGGTCTGTTGAAGGGGTCGTTGAAGGGGTTGTTGAGAATGTAGATGTTGATCCTCTCTTTCCTGAAGATGCTGAAGAATTTACAAATGTTGTTCCTGCTGATTTTGTAATTCCCAATGATGTAATTAATTTTTCTGATGCTGTTGCTGATATTCCAAACATGGTGTTTGATTCTGATGTACTTGCTGAACTTAATTCCGATGTTTCGGATGTTTGTACTTCAATAAATAAGATTTCTGAGTATGATTGTGACGTTGTCACTATCACAATTTTCTACCCGACCGCTCAGATCAGTGCACAAGTAGCGCAATCGGTACCACCAGTGCGACCGTATCAATCCATTATGACCATCACGACCCCTGGTCCTTTAGCTTTCACCAGCGAAAGGGCCATTCCTTGGAATTACGGGGGGAGTGTATGCACACATGATCATGGAGTGTATCAGCCACTGAAAGTAGAAGAGGTGCAAGATCAGAAGTCTGAACCTGGAGTTAAGTTAAAAGATCTCGCAGTGGACAATGTTGGTGGAATCGGGCGATTCACCAAAAGTGGTAGACTGTTCTCACCACCGGTTACCCAACCTGATAGTGCTGACGCCGCGGCGAAGGCCAAAGGCAAGCAAGTTGTGAATGAGGGTACCTCTACACCACAGGCTGGCTCTGAGCCTGCTTTTGAGAAAGATGTAGACGAGCTCTTGAGGATTATAAAGAAAATCGATTACAAGGTAGTCGATCAGTTGATTCAGACACCATCCAAGCTATCTATTCTCTCACTCCTGCTGTGTTCGGAGGCACACAGGGAGGCACTCCTGAAGGTCCTTAATGCTGCTAATGTGCCTCAAGAGATCTTAGTGAACCAACTAGAAGGGATCATTGCAAATGTTCATGCAAGCAACACGTTGGGTTTTACTGATTCTGACTTGACGCCAGCTGGACGCGATCATACCAAGGCTTTGCGCATCTCGATAGAGTGTAAAGACACTGTGCTATCCCATGTTCTGATGGATATAGTGTCATACCCCAATTTTGTCCAGGCATATTTAAATATTCACATAATTGATTTCATTTTTATTTTTTGCATCATATGCATAGCATGACATACATTCCATCATGAATAATACCTAAAATGTCAGTCAGACTGAATTTATTTGAGAATACAGACCAATCAATTGAATCATTTCTCAAGAACAGGCAAAATCAACAGTGACTGTTTCAGTTATATCCTGACCCGCCTGAGCTTTTTTAATCGGTGCAAGTTTATTTCAGTATTTGAGGAAAGACTGTATTTTTTAATAAATATATTTTGTCCTGACAATTTTAGTATGGTCGATTTAATTTTCCGAGAAAATTTGTACTCGATTTCCATTTCTAATTGGTCCATATTATTTTTGGTTTAGTTATTTATTTAAAATAATTAAAATCTATTCAAATTAAATATTAGTTAGAAATTTTATAAGTTTATTGTTTTAAAAATAAATAATAAGTGTAAAATATATATATATATATATATATATATATATATATATATATATATATATATATATATATATATATATATATATATATATATATATATATATATATTATATATATATATATATATATATATATATATATATATATATATATATATATATATATATATATATATATTGGATTCTAAAAGGAAAAAAATAAAAAAAGATCATCAAAATCTCTCTCCATTCTGTACAAAATCTCAACAAACTCTCCACACGCATGACTACACTCACTCACTTGATATCTCTCTCTCTCAGAAAAAAGACGTTACAAAAGTGATTGGAAGAAAGCTTGAAGCTCAATTGCTCTTGAATCCAACAGAATTTGACACTGCCATGGCTACTTTCAAGCTTCAATATGCTTCAATCCTGTACTGTTTTCTTCAACTCCACGTGTAAACTTGCTCAAGAACAACTCAGAAACAAGGATCAAGCAAGAAGAATGGATTGAATGTGAAGAAATTGCAAGAAAAAAGTGAGAGAATTTTTTTGGTGTTTTGATCTAGTTCTGAAATTGTGATTGTTGTTATGCTGAAACAGTTAGGGTTTTGGCTTTATACCTCCTACTAATCACTCTCTAATCATGCTTAAGCTATTGGTTAAGTGGAAATAGCAAAATGGAGTGTAAATGCAAATTGTGATTTTCACCCTATGCATGAAAATGCATGATGAACAGTACACGAATTCTATTCAATTGCACTTAAAATGCATTTTTAAAATCATTGGTGAAGGCAAAATGTCTAAATAATGCACCAATTTTAAATTCCACATTTTCCATCCAAAAATCAAGTGAAATGGCAAATGCTCATGTGATGATAATGCATGTCATGTAATGCAAGATTTGGAAACTAGAGATCAAAATAAGAACAATGCAAAAAGAGCCATCCAATTTGGAGTTTTGGTTGAGAAGTTATGGCCATTTGAACCTTCAAGTACACTTTGCCATGTTTTGATCATATCTCCTTGACCACAAATGAGAAATTGATGATCTTAGACTTTTTGGAAATGGGAGAGAAAGATCTACAACTTTAATGTTCAACAAAATTTCATTTTAAGCTTTCTTGATGATTTAATTTGAAGTTGAAGTTAGGTTAAAACCTTTCCATTTTTGGAAAATTTGAATTATAGGTCACTTTCAATTTTTGGAAAGTTTTGACCTGACTTTATTTTCTTCAATGTTGATGTTTGAAATGTCAAATGGGACTTGTTTGAACATGAATGAGGTATTTCTAATCACTTCCCACCTCCAAATCCACAATTGACTTTTGCAGTTGACTTTTCTAAGCCTTCAGTTGACTGGGCAATGTTTTGATGAAATTCAAGCCTCTACCACTTGGGATTTTGATTCAAGATGATATCATAGCTCATATGAACTCTTGTGAATGATTGTGGTGTCCAAATTCTCAAGAATGGCCACCATCTATTGCTCAATGACTGCCTTTGATTGCCTTGACTGTTGATTGCTTCATCTGCAAGACAAAGGTTAGATGACATATTTTTGTACTTTTGGTTAGTGGTAAAAGAAAAGCAATGAAATACAAATGCAAAACATGCTTAGTGATCAAGAATCACTCTCAAAAAGATAACCCATCCCTAGGGAAGGAAGCAAGGTGCACAATGATCCGTGAGGCAATGTGATGATATGATATGATGCCATGAGGGATCTTAGGGACAAAATTGGGGTCTTACAGATGCCCCTATTTAAGGTCATTCTAGCCGGAGAAGTGAAGTTTAGAAATCTTCATCTCGACGCGGTAGAATGGGCTTAAATAACAATAATGAGACAAATTTTTGTCCCTAAGAGACCTCATGATGCAAATGTATGCATGCAAAAGAAAAAAAACAAACTCTGTGGGGAATAAAGATCCACAAAGAACAGACGATCCATCGGAATAATACACTCACCAGGAACAGAGACTCTAACTGGACTCTCATGGGGATAAGAAAAAGACAAAGAATGCGTGAGCAGGACACGACTCTGAATTAGGGTAAAGCTGACACGGCGTGAACAGGACGACTGGACTGGAGACCTCACTGGGGAGGAAGGACTCAAACTGGGGAAAAGAAGAATTCCAAAGGAGGACACATACATTGGAAAGACTCAAGCCGACTCAAACTATCCACAAAGGATACTTCGGATAAAAATCCGGACTCGGACTAAGGAAAAGATTCACAGAGAACCTCCCTGCCGGGGAAAATTGCATATATTGGGGAAAACGCCAATACAGCAAAAGGGTAAAAATCACAACAGGAAACTCCATTGGGGAAGGTCTAACAAAGAGACTCTCCTGGGGAAGCAACAAAGAATGAGGTGTTACCGGTATAAGGGTAACAAACTCAGGAAGAATGAATATCTAAGACCGGTATGAGGGTGAGAGATATCAATCAACCAAACATCTGAGACAGAACTGCAAAAGGTATATCAACTCAGGAAAATATGACTCCACAGGGGACCAAGGTCATAATAGGGAGCAAAAAGGAAGGAACACCAGGGATACCGGTTACTGGGTATATAATAGGTGACCGACCAAAGCGTGAATTGGTATATATGCCAAAACACTCATCATCCGAAAGGAGGGCTTGAAAAAAGCAAATCGACTTATAAGATGGACATTCGAATCCACAACGGGAAAACGAATCTTACTCAGCTGGGGAAACAAACCCAAAGAGCGCATGAGATATAATATCCATTACCGTCAGAACGTGGATAGTATACTCGCATGAGATATATTATCTATTACTGTCAGAACGTAGACAATATATTCGCATGGAAGGAAACACCAGGGATACCGATTACTGGGTATATAATAGGTGACCTACCGAACAGGTGGATTGGTATATATGCCAAAACACTCATCATCCAAAAGGATGGATATTCGACTCTACAAAGAATACGAATCTTACTCCACTGGGGAAAATCAACAAAGGACTCCCAACCAAAGAATGAAAGAGATATATTATTCATTACCGTCAGAACGTGAATAATATACTCGAAAAGGGAGAGACACCAGAGATACCGGTTACTGGGTATATAATAGGTGATCAACCAAAAGAGAGACGATCGTTACCAACAACAACAGGGTAAACGAAAGATAACTCACAAGGGATAAATTGCAAGCATCCGACAATTATCCAAGAACAAAGAAATATTCGATTCCACAAAGGAATACGAATCTTACTCGACTGGGGAAACACAACAGGCTTCGACTGAAGAGTGCATGAGATATATTATCCATTACCGTCAGAACGTGGATAACATACTCGCATGGAAGATTATCCATAACCGGTTACTAGGTTAATAAAGGATAAATCGACCAAAAAGAAAGGCATCGGGATACCACAACTAGGTATATAAAGATGACCGATCAAAGGGAGCAACAATCATTACCAAGCAAAAGGATAAATGAAAGACGACCCGCTGGGGATGAATTGCATGAACAACAATTATCCACAAGGACTTGCTGGGGATGAATTGCTAGCAAACGGCAATTACCCAGAAGCAAGGAGGGAATATCAACATCGAATATTGAATGAAGATAAACACAAAGAGTAACCATCATCGGTTAGGATGAACAACAAGGTTAACTCTGCAAAGGAGAGAAATTAGGGTTTACAACTACCGAATACGGGGTAGAATACCAAACTCCGGCTGGGGATAGGGTGAACGATTGTCGAATACTGAGCAATTATTCAACTTATTCCACAAAGAGGCGCAGACTCCGTTGAGGATAAAACCGCAAATCATAGGATTTACAACTACCGAATACGGGGTAGAAAACCACAAAATCCACCATCAACCAGAACGAACCACAAAGGTTACCTCTGCTAGGGAAAAGAGATAGGACTTACGACTACCGAATACTGGGTAGACAACCAATCGACTCTTGCTGAGGAATAAAAGGTATATAACCACAAATTCCGCCAAGAGGCAAGGGGAATATAGGACTTATAACTACCGGTATCAGGGTAGAGGCCCAAAAGATTCCGTTGGGGATAAAAGAATTATTGTCGGTTACTGGGCAATTCATTCATTTATTCCACAGGGAAGCACAAGAAACAGTTGACAAATAGTCAATTTGGGATCAATCCGAACAGACAGACTGAATCAAGACTCGTCCTACGAGGATATAACTCAATAGGAAGGTCCATCCCAATATATGTGTTGGGAGGAAACGGAAGAAACCGTCATCCATGAGGATATATCTCAGTGGGGAACTGCAGAAGGAAAGACGGACACTTTCTGCTTATGGGGCTGACTCTTTATTGAGAGGTTAAAACACCCGACATCTGCTTGGGGAGATCTATTGGAGAGATCTATATCACCATTAGCAGGAACAACAAACAAAGGATATATGGCAAAAAATGCAACATGAATATCTGAATGTTTATGATTATGCATGAATATGCGTAATTTATGTTTGATGAATGCTGACAAAACAGACATATCTAACACAAACAGGCCCAGGAATCAAATGCCCGGTACTACACTTCCAGAGGAATACCAAGAAAATCCAACTGGAGAGCCAATCTGCTGGAGATCTTCAAGCTAAAAAGTAAAGATCTGCGGGGAGGCAAAAAAAGTCAGAGATATCAAAGAAACCACAAAATCTCTGAGTGATGGATCAACAATCAACCCGAACAGAAGTCACAACAGGCAACATCACTGCTACAAAGACAAATCTATTGGGGAAATGAAGAAATCCCGAGGTATCTGCAGGGGGACCCTCAGTATCAACTGGGAAACAAGAGTTCACTGCACAAGCAAGAACTGCCACGAAAGCAACTCTAAATAACTCCGTTGGGGAACAACCCACAAAGGGAGAACAAATCATCCATGTAGAATCTAACTGCACAAACAACTTACTGGGAATACGGTCAGCCACTCCATTGGGGATACACCCACTAAGGGAAATACATCACAAAAAGTAGATTCTGCAACAGGCCACTCTACTAGGGATCAAGAGCATCAAGGAATCAACCAAATCCATGTATGGTAGATCACCAACCGACCCTACTGGGTAAACAGAGATTTCAACAGGCAGAAACTGCCACAAAAACAACTCTGTTGAGAATACCAATTCTGGCGGGGATTCTGACTCTGTTGGGGATACCAACTCCATTGAGGATTCTGCAGGGAAAGCACAAAACTTCTGTAGGAAACTTCTCAGATATAATCCACCATACCACAAATCTACTGGCGTCTTTACTGGGGATGAGGAGGAGAGCTGGGGATCAACCACCAAATGCTGAACCTTCCAAGAATAAACCCACAACTGCCGAGGAGGAAAATAAACACTGCTCTGCTGAAGGGATAAAAGGTGAAAACCTCAACAAGCGCTCTGATGGGGAGATATAGCGTAAATGCAGTACATCATATCAACAACTCTGCCAGCGACCGTGCTGAGGAAAGTGGTAAAGTACCGGGATATCAACCCACCAACCACTGAATCTTCCAAAAGAAAGCACCCATGCTGGGGAGAGAATGCTGTTGGAGAGGATTGTAAAGCCTCAACAAACACTCTACTTAGGGAACAACCCCAACAAAAGCTCTGCTTGGGGAACAACCCCAACAACAAATCTGGAGAAAAAGGATACAACCAAGCCAGGAATAAGAACAAATGTCTTACCTGTTGGAAATCATGCCACCCTTGGGAGAGCACTGAGAAATTCTTAAGTATCCTGTCATCATTGTGAATGTTCACTTTGTTTAAAACAACAATTTTTTGAAAAATTTATTTGTTTTAAACAATGACATTTTATCCATTAAAACATGCAAAACATTTGTTGAATTGAAACAAATAGGAGTGAAAATAATGGGATAAAAGCTCAAATTTATTTGATGGAATGGTAGCCTGCAAATGGCAAGACTCCATAGATCTGTACAAATTTGAAATCAGTGATATATATTGGAAGAGGGCTACATTGAACATAATGATCCTTTCTCTACCAATTTGAATCTCGATGTATTCGAAGCTTCAGTTGACGACGAATCGAGAATCTCTGACGATCAGACGGCTGTGGAACAGAAAGTCTTGTCAGGATGCAGTTACTTGCCAAATCCCTAATTTTTGCCTAGATTTCCCTAGGGTGAGGTACTCAATCTAGCGGGATGCAAATATTCTTTTTTCCATGTCTCTAACTTTTGCCTGGATCGCCCTTTCGGGTTCTCCACCGAGACTCTCATTTTTGCCTAAGCCGCCCTTTCGGGTTTTCAACTTAGCGAGCTATTCTGTTTTTCTTTTATATACTTTTTTTTAGGCAAAGTATTTCTTGACTGCATCTGAATTCACAGGAGGAGTGAAATCCTCCCCATCCATTGTTGTAAGCATCAAAGCACCGCCTGAAAAGGCTCTCTTAACAACATATGGACCTTCATAGTTTGGAGTCCACTTGCCCCTGGAATCGGGCGAGAAAGACAAGACTTTCTTGAGCACGAGGTCACCTTCTCGGAACACACGAGGTTTGACCTTCTTATCGAATGCTTTCTTCATTCTCTGCTGATATAACTGACCATGACACATGGCAGTCAATCGCTTCTCTTCAATCAAATTCAATTGGTCATAACGACTCTGAATCCATTCAGCATCAGTCAACTTGGCTTCCATCAAGACTCTCATTGATGGGATCTCCACCTCTACTGGGAGAACAACCTCCATGCCGTAAACAAGAGAGAAAGGGGTTGCCCCTGTTGAAGTGCGGACAGATGTACGATAACCATGCAAAGCGAATGGCAGCATCTCATGCCAATCTTTGTACGTAACAACCATCTTCTGGATAATCTTCTTGATATTCTTATTAGCAGCTTCAACAACCCCATTCATCTTTGGTCTGTAAGGAGATGAATTATGGTGTGCAATCTTGAACTCAGCGCACAACTCTTCCATCATCTTATTATTCAGATTAGATCCATTATCAGTAATGATCTTATCTGGCACACCATAACGGCAAATAAGTTGGTTCTTGATAAACTTCGCAACCACCTGCCTGATCACATTCGCATACGAAGCGGCTTCAACCCATTTGGTGAAGTAATCAATTGCTACGAGAATAAACCTGTGTCCATTGGACGCTTTCGGTTCAATCATGCCGATCATGTCGATTCCCCACATAGAGAACGGCCATGGTGATGAAATCACATTCAAAAGTGTCGGAGGAATATGAATCTTATCCGCATAAATCTGACACTTGCGGCATTTCTTCACATATTTGCAGCAGTCAGACTCCATTGTCAGCCAATAGTAGCCTGCTCTCACCATCTTCTTAGCCATGGCATGTCCATTGGAATGAGTACCAAATGATCCCTCATGGACCTCAGTCATCAACAGGTTTGCTTCGTGTCTATCCACGCATCTGAGCAAAACCATGTCAAAATTTCTCTTATATAGCACTTCACCACTGAGGTAGAAACTGCCTGACAACCTTCTCAAAGTTTTCCTATCTTTCACAGATGCCCCAGGCGGGTAAACCTGGTTCTGAAGGAAATTCTTGATATCAAAATACCAAGGCTTGTCATCATTGACTTCTTCAACTGCAAACACGTGAGCTGGTCTATCCAAGCGCATCACGGCAATATTGGGAACTTCATTCCAATATTTGACCACAATCATTGAAGCAAGCGTAGCAAGCGCATCTGCCATCCGATTATCTTCTCGAGAAATATGATGAAAGTCAACTTCTGTAAAGAACGTTGAAATCCTTCTCGCATAATCTCTATACGGAATGAGACCAGGCTGATTCGTCTCCCATTCACCCTTTATCTGATTAATAACCAGGGCCGAATCACCATACACATCAAGATGTTTGATTCTCAAATCAATACATTCTTCCAGTCCCATAATACAGGCCTCATACTCAGCCATATTATTCGTGCATTTGAAAGTTAGCCTTGCTGTAAACGGAATATGAGTGCCATGAGGAGTAATGATTACTGCCCCAATACCATTTCCGTACTGATTCACAGCGCCATCAAACACCATCGTCCATCTGGAACCAGGTTCCGGACCTTCATCAAGTGTAGGCTCATCACAATCTTTCATTTTCAAATACAGAATCTCCTCATCTGGGAAGTCATACTGAACAGACTGATGATCTTCAATCGGCTGGTGCGCTAAATGGTCAGCCAAGATACTACCTTTGATAGCCTTCTGAGCTCGATACTCGATATCATACTCAGACAACAACATCTGCCAACGGGCAATCCTCCCAGTTAAAGCAGGCTTCTCGAAAATATACTTAATTGGATCCATTCTGGATATCAACCAAGTTGTATGATTTATCATGTACTGGCGCAAACGCTTAGCATCCCAAGCCAAAGCACAACACGTCTTCTCAAGCATAGAGTATTGAGACTCACAATCAGTAAACTTCTTACTGAGGTAGTAGATAGCAGATTCTTTCTTCCCTGATTCATCTTGTTGACCGAGTACACAACCCATCGAGTCTTCAAGCACAGTCAAATACATAATCAGAGGTCTTCCTTCTACAGGCGGAGACAAGATCGGAGGTTCAGACAGATATTCTTTGATACTGTCGAAAGCTTTCTGGCAGTCCTCGGTCCAATCATGGGATTGATCTTTCCGGAGGAGCTTGAATATCGGTGCACATGTGGCAGTCATGTGGGATATAAATCTGGAAATATAGTTCAAGCAGCCAAGAAAACCTCGGACTTGCTTCTCAGTTTTGGGTGCAGGCATCTCTTGTATTGCTTTGACCTTTGCAGGATCAACTTCAATACCTCTCTCGCTGACAACAAAACCCAATAACTTGCCAGAACGGACTCCAAATGTACATTTGTTCGGATTCAGGCGAAGTCTAAACTTCCTCAAACGCTGAAAAAGCTTCAACAAATGCTCAACATGTTCAACTTCCGTTCGGGACTTAGCAATCATATCATCAACATAGACCTCTATCTCCTTGTGCATCATATCATGAAACAAAGTAGTCATAGCACGTTGATACGTGGCTCCGACATTCTTCAGACCGAAGGGCATCACTCGATAACAGAATGTTCCCCAAGGTGTGATGAATGTTGTCTTCTCCATATCTTCGGGTGCCATCTTGATTTGATTATATCCGGAAAATCTGTCCATAAAGGAAAAGACTTTGAATTTAGCTGTATTGTCTACCAACATATCAATGTGTGGTAGAGGGTAATCATCTTTAGGACTAGCCTTATTCAAATCTCTGTAATCAACACACATACGGACTTTTCCGTATTTCTTAGGCACAGACACAATATTGGCCACCCATTGAGGATATGTAGAAGTCACCAGAAACCCCGCATCAATTTGCTTCTGAACCTCCTCTTTGATCTTCACTGCCATATCTGGATGAGTTCTTCTGAGCTTCTGCTTCACAGGAACACACTCAGGCTTCAAAGGCAGGAAATGTTGCACAATATCTGTATCTAGACCCGACATGTCTTCATATGACCAGGCAAAGATATCTGAGTATTATCGTAGCAAATTGATCAACCCCTTCTTGACAGACTCTTCAAGAAGTGCCCCAATCTTCACCATACGAACACAATCCTCAGACCCCAAGTTGACTGTTTCCAGATCCTCGAGATGCGGCTGAATGATCTTCTTCTCGTGCTCAAGGAGACGGGTAATCTCATCAGGAATCCCTTTAACATTATCTTCCTCTGCCTCGAATACAGGGAATTCAAAATTGGGAGATGGCGTTGGATCATTATGTTCAATGGGTTTTAGAATCAACCTGCATAATGATTTTGGATAATAAAAAACTTTAGAATTTAAACAAGCAAATCATTATGCAGATGAAAAGATTGCTTTTATTCTTATTTTTAGGGTTTTTTGTGATCACTGATTTCATGCAAAAGCAAAAAGTGAAAACAAATGGAAAAACAAATGTTTAACAATGCATTAATTGAATGAAATATCATTGTATAAATGCTGCCAACAATGTCATCACTTCTTCTTTTGGCATGGGAGAAAGGTTTTGAACAAAGTGAACAAATTACGCTGACTTATGAATGACCGTAGGAACATCCACAGCGACCCAATTGTGGCAGACACCACCAGGTATGATGAAGTTGCTCAAGTCCTCTACATCCTCTTCCAAGATAGCAGCAGCTTCCTCAGCTTGATCAGCGTGGATGAAACCTCCACTCTTGAACAGCCCTTGCTCATTGAATGCCCCAGACGAATAGCCAATGTCAGCCCGAGATTTGTTGTCTTCAAGCTCAATCATCTTCCTTAAACCAGCAACTGCACCACATTCAATGGCCAGTTTCGCATCACGGTAGGAAGCAAATGAAGGAGACTTCTTCTCAATTGGCTCAGCAATAGATAAAGCTTGGAAAGGAGTTCCAACTTCATCCTTAGCATCAATATATGAGAAAGAAGACAAGTGGCTAACTAGGAGAGCCTTTTCTCCCCCTACCACAACCAGTTTCTTGTTCTTGACGAATTTTAGCTTCTGGTGTAGGGTGGATGTCACGGCGCCAACCTCGTGAATCCATGGTCTTCCAAGGAGACAGCTATAAGATGGGTGGATATCCATAACCTGGAAGGTAACTTGGAAATCACTTGGTCCAATCTTGATTGGGAGATCAACTTCCCCAATCACGGTCTTACGCAACCCATCAAAGGCTTTCACAACAACACCACTCTGCCTCATAGGAGCCCGTTGATATGACAATCTCGAAAGAGTGGTCTTCGGCAATACATTTAAGGATGACCCAGTGTCCACCAGCACGTTGGACATGGCATCAGTCTTGCAGTTCATAGAAATATGTAGAGCCATGTTGTGGTCTCTTCCCTCCTCAGGGAGATCATCGTCACAGAAACTCAAAGTGTTGCAAGCAGTGATGTTTGCAACTATACTGTCAAACTGTTCAATTGTGACATCATGATCAACATAAGCCAGGTCCAATACTTTCTGCAGAGCCTCCCTATGGGGTTCTGAATTCAGAAGCAAAGATAGCATGGAGATCTTGGACGGTGTTTGTAGAAGCTGGTCTACAACATTGTACTCATTCTTCTTGATGAGCCTCAGCATCTCATCACATTCTTCGTTCACGGTGCCACTTGGGCCAACAGAAGAAGCAGGAGTCTTTTGTACAGAGGAGGGTTTGGCAATAGCAAGTGCCGGGTTCGGAACATTCACCGGAGTCCCAACCGGACGCTCAGCAGAATCAGAAACAACAACTCTAGCCTGAGGCTTCGGTGCAGAAAACACTCAGCCACTCCGGGTCAATCCACATACATCGGCAATATTAACAACGAAGGTTGAAGGCAACGACACTTCCTTCCCATCTTCCACAACAACTGGATTGTATCGGAAGGGGATAGCTCTATCCAAAGAATAAGGCACAGGGCCTGCAGGCTTGATGACCAATGAAGGAGAGACCTTCGGCTTGCTGCCATCGTAACGGATGACAACAAGCTCGGGCAATTTGAACACAGGAGAAATAACATTTACTTCTGGTTCATCTTCATCAACATTTCGATTCTGCAGAATCTCAATGGTACCCTCATCCAACAGTTCTTGAGCTCTCTTCGCACTTGGCGACAACCCAGTCTATTAACAGAACAGATACGGCATCTGTCATGGTCGTGCTCCATATGACTGTAATGACACAGCAGACGATGCAACTCGACCAATGACTGTCGAATATGACTCACATATTTGACTTTATATTTGCCAGGGCAGCCCTGGACCATGTTAACCGACTTCCCATGCTCGGCCAATGGGTTCTTCGTAACATTCGGGCCTGAGTCCTCAAAGCTCAGTATGCCGCATCTCATAAGGTCTTGAACCTTGGTCTTCAATGGATAGCAGTTCTAAATATTGTGTCCCGGAGCACCGGAATGATAAACACAATGTTGGTCAGGCTTGTCCCACCACTGCGGGTTAGCAGGCACAACCGGAGGCTCCCTAGGAGTAACCAGTTTCCTCTCCAACAAGGAAGGATATAATTCAGCATATGACATAGGAATAGGATCGAAATTGATCTTCTTCCTATCATAATTCAAATTGGCCTGATTACTGGTGCTGCCACGAGGCTGGTAAGCCTGTTGCTGTGGACGATGTTGCTGTTGATAGTGAGGTTGTTGCTGATGCTGATGATGTTGTTGATACTGCTGAGCGTTATCTCTGAAAACAGGTGTTATATGAGCCACCTGGTGCTGATGACGCGCCGGCTTCCTCTTAACAGAGGGTCTTCTAGGTTTAGCATGGGATTGCATAGCATGTGCCTCCCCATCTTTTTTCTTAAACGCCCCATATCGTTTAGAAGAGCTCTCGTCCTTCGACAGACGTCCCTCACGGACTCCTTCCTCCAATCGCATCCCCATGTTCACCATCTCGGTGAAATCAGAGGGAGCACTCACGACCATCCGCTCATAATAAAAGGAACTAAGAGTCTTCAGAAAGATCTTAGTCATCTCCTTCTCTTCCAGCGGAGGAGTGATCTGAGCTGCTAACTCTCGCCACCTCTGGGCGTACTCCTTAAATGTCTCTTTATCCTTCTGAGACATGGCCCTGAGTTGATCAAGGTCAGGCGCCATATCAACATTGTACTTGTATTACTTGACGAAGGCTTCGCCAAGATCGTTGAAGGATCGGATGTTTGCGCTATCAAGGATCATATACCAACGTAGAGCTGCACCGGACAAACTATCCTGAAAGTAATGAATCAGAAGCTGATCATTATCGGTCTGAGTCGACATTTTCCTGGCGTACATGACCAGGTGAGCGAGAGGGCAGGTGTTCCCCTTATATTTCTCAAAGTCAGGGACTTTGAACTTGATCGGAATCTTCACACCGGGAACCATGCAAAGCTCAGCAGCAGACTTGCCAAACAGATCGTTCCCTCGGAGGGTCTTCAATTCCTTGCGGAGCTCGAGGAATTGATCATTCATAGCTTCCATCTTCTCATTAACATCTGGGCCCTCAGACGGCTCAGAATGATAGATGGTGTCGTCTACCCTGGGAATGGTATGCACGACAGGAGGAGGAGCAGCAAGGACTGGGCAAGATGCCGGCATGGAAGCAAAAGTAGGAGTTGGAATATCTGGCATGAACCCAGGCGGCATACCCCACGGAAATCCGGCTGGCATGGCATTCGGCACGAAATGGGCACTGGCAGCTGGCACAATCGGAGCAACCACTTCAGATAGAACAGTCCTCTGGGGAGGAGTTGTAGGAGGTGGAGAAGGTTGATTTTGAGCAGCCAACAATTGCTCCATCAGAGCACCCAATCTGGCGACCTCTTCCTGCAGCTCTCTGTTCTCTTGTTCCAGTTGATCCATCACTCTAGCAGAATTGGCTCTGGTATAGTACCGGTGAGTCAGCTTGTCTTCAAAATAAATGAAGAGCACAGAGTTAGGCCACAGACAAGAAGACCAGAACAACCTGCTTATGCAAAATGATGCATGCAATGCTCGTGCATATGCTTTGTTTTTATTTCAAGGAACTTTTAGGGTTCTATTTGAAATTTTGAACATTTAAAGCATTTAACCGCATATGGAAAATATTTCATCAAATACATATTCGAGACAAAGAAGTACAACATTGTTGATTATTACAAGGGAAAAGGAAAATAAACATCCTATGGATCCCTAGAAGCTCGAGATGCTGGAAGACGAGATACACAAAGCTTCTTGATCTCTCTCTCATATGCTGATTCCATATCCGCTTTCTCCTTAGCAAGCCGATCATACTTCCTCTTCCAGAATGTGGAAGACTGAGGAAGCAGAGAAGTCCAGGTATCATTCGGATCATCTATCACCTGATGTTCGAGAAATTCGATCAGAGCGTCCTTCTCTTTGATTTGCTGAAGCAATTCTTCTCTTTCACGGATCCAAGCACGTGAAAGGTCTTCTTCTCTCAACTCCTCTACATCTTGGTTGGGGAGGGTTGAAGGCCCAGCCACATCCAATGGTGTAGGTCTCGGATAATCATATGGCATCAGATACTCAGAAGCTATCTGTCTGACCCAAGAAGTATAAGGCTCCAAAGCAATGTAGTTCTTCGGACCCAACTCGTTTCTACCCTTCTTGTGAATATTGCGCCAAGCGCGGACCATCCTGGCTTTCAGGCCTTGGGGATCTTTACCCTCCTAGAAGAACACACCTTCTAACAGAATGTTATGAGGTTTATCCTTTAGGGGGAACCCAAGCTGACGATGTGCTAAGATAGGATTGTAGCTGATCCCACCACATGTACCAAGAAGAGGCACGTTAGGGAATTCACCACAATAATCAATGATCTGAACAATATCATACACGCGATCATACCAAGAGATATCATCATTAGTGAGAGACATAAGTCTCGTAGACCACCGTAGACATCCCTTGTTCTCCTTGAAAGCAACCATCTGTGGTAAGTGAGAAATAAACCACTTATACAACAGAGGCAAACATCACACAATAACTCCTCCACCCTTTGCATTCCTCAGATGCAAAGAGAAATAGGCATCACCCAACAGAGTCGGAACGGGATTAAGAGCAGAAAAGATCCTAATGGCGTTCACATCCACAAATTTGTCGATGTTGGGGAACAATACCAAACCATAGATGAGTAGCACAAATAAAGCCTCAAAGGCATCCTCACTCCTGGCCTTCCCATAAACGGTAGCTTGAGCGACGAGAAACTCGGAAGGAAGTCCCTGAATTCCGCCTTTGGTAGTCATATTAGCTTTAATCAAAGATTCATCTATGTGCAACAAGTATGTGATCTCTCGAGCAGTCGGAATACTCTCTAAGCCACTGAACGACACCTGATCCAGAATAGGAATACCCACAAGATGAGCATACTCCTCCAAGGTAGGCAACAGTTGTAAATCCGGAAAAGAGAAGCAGTGATACAGAGGATCATAGAACTGAGCCAAAGTACTCATCAGTCCTTTCGTCAACCTGGGTAGTCAACAGAGGCAGAAGCTTCCCATAACGAGCTTTGAAACCCAAGGGATCCAATACATAGGATGTCAGATTCCTTAACTCTTTCACATCGGGCTGTCTAAAGCTGTACTTCTTTGTATGCCTTTTTGGTCTTTCCATGTCTGAAAATTTTGCAAATAAACCCTTTTAAGTTCCTTGAATTTTTTTTGATTTTTCCGATGACATGAATGCAGATGAATGCATGAATGCATGAATGCAACAATCACACTCAAGGATCAAGCAAAGCACACCAGACAAAGGTCATGGGAGAGCTCATAGTATCCTTAATATCAATCATCCATTTTGGTGGGTTATGGTTTTCACCTTATCAACACCCAAGTTCCATTGATATTAACAATACATGAACCGGCTCAATCATCCTTAATATCAATCATCCGTTTTGGTGGATTATGGTTTTCACCTTATCAACACCCAGGTTCCATTGATATTAAGGTTGTCTGAACGACTCAACCATGAATCACGGGTTTGCTGAGAGTCACGAGCATGGAGTCTCGGTTAAGGACCACCCAAAGGGAGTGTACTAGGGTTTAAACCTGCCGAACATGTTCTACCAGAGGTTCCCATAGTCATCGTCCCATCTTTCTAATATTATCGGAGAAATGAATACTCGTATTCCAAAAATATTCTCAAGAGAGACTCTTATGAGTGTAGTATCGCGTAACAATCGCATCAGATCTGACATCTGAACGACCTCCGCACTACGTCCTAAAAATAGGCCAAGATGGGCTTGGTAAACTAAGGTCCTTGGCTTCTAAGGCACATGATTGAAAGAATAATGCCTAACCACAAATAACTTGTGTGACATTATTAATCCAACATGACCTCCACCAAGTGAATGGGCTCGCAAGTCAACTTGCTAAGGAATACTCCACACAAGTCGACAAGACTATGCCATTCTCCTATCCTAAGGTGCACTCGAGTTCGGGTATAGAACTCACCTCATAGAGATCACCAAGCAAACAGCAATTGTATATCAAGCAATTCAAACATCACAATTAATACAGTTATCCCAAATTGTACAAAAATATGTCATATAACAAATAACAATATCACACAACAAGGGTGAAAAGTAGGCAATACCACCAAGGATTCTTTCCCCAGCAGAGTCGCCACTTTTCTGTAGCGGTGTATTCGTCACTTTATGATTTATTGATTAAACCAAAAGCAAAGTATACAAAGAATCGAGTCGCCACCGCACTTTTATTTATCCAAAGGAATGGCTAAAAAGCGAACAAAAGCCTAAGAAGTTTTACACATAGAAAACTAATGAAAAGATCAGAGATCGGGGTAAGGGGTAAATTATGCAATAGGAAGGTGTTAGGCACCCAAAATGTCTTAGGTACTCCTAGGGAGCCCTTTTCACACTTGTTGAATGAAATGTTATTTGTTCATGAAATATTTATTGTGCAAACATGGATGGAAGGGATGAGAAAAGAATATACAAGTTATTATTTTTGTGTTTGGATGGATAACCATTGCCTACGTACCTTTACAGGATCAAAACCTCGTAGTTCGGCTAAAAGATTTCCAAAATATGAGTGGGTTCATTTTAAACAAAATCCCTAAGGTCTTTCATTATCTACGGGAGAAAAGTCAATCTTACACAAACAACAAGTCCACCATGTGAGAAAAGCTTCAACTTGCTAGTGAGGGGTTAACCCTATAATAAGCAAGGAAGTCTTATAATTCAATCACTAAGGACAAAAGGTGAGATTAACATCAACCACTAAGATAATTGAGATCTATGGCTAATGTATGAAAACTTATCAAGAATGGACAAAGCCACAAAACAATTGAATGAGTGAAATTAACCAATTAGGATTTATTCACAAAAAGATGGTCAAAGTATGATTAGAATTCATATCAAAAGAAGTATTATGAAAATGAAGTTTGAAAATCAAAGGCTTAAGGCCTCGGTTTCTAATTTGAAAACAGGTGAGAATGTTTGCACAATAGTTTCGGGTTTTGGATTAACATGCAAGTGGAGGTTTAAAGAAACAAAGGTGAAAGGGTGAGGGAGTGTAAAACTTCGTAGATGTTCACCTCTTGAGATCATATGTAGATGATCCAAGTGATTCCTTTGGACAGGCAATGAGCCATAAGCAAATAAACAAAACATATGGATACCGGATACCAATCAATGGACTTACACCAATCTCACAAAACAAAATGGATACCGGATACCAATCAATGGATTTACACCAATCTCCTAGAACAAAACATGGATATCAGATGCCAATCTATGGACTTATACCAATCTCCAAAGAATGATCACAGGAAACAACTGCCAATAAATGGACTTACAATTGACTCCTCACATACAACAATCAACACAAATGCAATAAGCAAAAGGAAACAAGTTGCCAATAAATTGTCTTACACTCGACTCCAAGGAAATAGGATGCCAATAAATGGTCTTAGTCCCAACTCCTTCCAGATCATAGGAAACAAATGCCAACATATGAACTTACAACTGGATCCTCAATGGACAAACAAAGATGTCACAAAGATATGAACAATGATCATGCAATGATGTACAATTAATGATGATAAATGCACAAAGGCACACATAAGCAGATGTGCACAGATGAATCAAGTAATCAGACAAACAAGTCAATTAGCACACAATATACACAAGCAATTAGGCTCAAGCAAGGTTAGACTTTACAGTCAACTGGAATGGGGTAATTTGTGCTCTTAACCCTAACATTGAGAGTTAGGGTGAAGCAGATGAAATGGAGATGAAGAGTATGCCTCATAGCTCTTATCCCTGGCCTGGGAGAGCTTTAAATGATAGAAGGTGTGGGAGTTCAGAAAGTAGGAACTCTTCTCCACAAGTGATTTGACTCTATAAGATCTTGGGTTAGTATCCATAATGCATCAACATGTTATGTGAGCAAAGGGATGACACACTGAATAGCAGGAGATGGATTACACATCTCTTTTATCTGCCCATTGCCTCATAAGAGGACTTTTCCTGCTTGGCACAACAGTAAACAATCACAAGCATTGCCTCTTAAGGAGGACTTCAGACAGGTGCCTACCCATATAATAGGACAGGTCTTCCAGACTACATGAAGAAGAGAGGTTATACCTAAGTGTTTAAGCAACCAAGCAAAGCAAAGTTCAAAATGAACTTAAAGCAACTAATGTACCTGTGGAAACATCAAACAAATCAGTACAATGTTCAGAAAATCAAACAAAAGTCAAAAAAGCAACAAACAATCTCAATGTACACAATGCATAAGCCAAGGTCAAAACACAAATGAGTTTGCATCAACCTACAAAACACACAAAGGATTAGCAATCAAAGGCAAACATCAATGCTCAAATGATGGAGCATCAACAACTATGGACCTTGGATGTTCAACCTGAAATCAAAGCTCAAAGATGAGAGGCAAACCACTAGGTCAAAGCCTAGGGTCAAAGATGGGGAAAAAATTCAAAACAGAAGGTGAAAATTAACATGAATCAACTTCAAACACATCTTGAAACAATCCAAAAGGTCTCACATCAATATCATATATCAAAAGCATTTCATGATCAATTGAAGTTCAAAACAATTTTAAAGCTCAAATGTGACCAACCAGAATGAAAAATCTCAAATAAATCAGAAATGATTCAAATAATTCCAAGAAAAATCATGAGCAATCACAACATCCATAATATGCATCACACAAAAAATCAGGACAATTGGAGGTCATTTGGCAAGGCAAACACATCACATAAGTTGAACAAGCAAAGGTGTGAAACAAATTGTCACACCAACATTAACATGATCATAAAACAGAAATGACACATGATAAAAATACCAAATCAACACCAAAATGTCAAGCAATGAGTCTAGTTTCATCATGCAAATTTTCAGATTCATTGGATCAAAGACCAGCATTTCACAAATGATATAGCAAGGCAAGGTACACAATGCATACATGTTCACATACCCTAGCACAAAATGAAATCCAACCAAGCACAATTTATGGAAAAATGATCAAAAAATAATAGACAGAATAAGGAATGCAATGCAAAAAACCTCATAATTTTTGGTTGATTATTCAATTAGATATGAATTTTTAAAGATGATGAAAAATTAAAAAAATGCATGTGAAGCATGTACATGGAAATATGGAGGGAAAGAAGAAAACACAAGGCAATTTGAAATTAAGCGCTGGCCAGGAATCGAAGTCAGTTCACATTTGAACTGAAGCGCGCCAAGGCTGAAACGACAGCGTATTGTCATCAAACCCTAAAACACGTGCGTGCATGGCAATTGGAATCCGCAGGTAATATGCATGAACACGCAACAAAATCCGCAACAAAGCCTATGCGTTTCACAACAGAATTCGCAGGTAAACTGGAGATTGTATGAACACATGAAGATCTTCATCCATAAATTTCCAGAAAAATTCAAAGTGTCCAGAAATAAAAAATGAGCATGGCATCGTGTAGATCCTTCATCATACATCAATAATCAATAAACATTTCATCAAGAAACCATCACACATGCATGAATCGAAGAGAAGAAGATTCAACATCAAAACTTTAAACAAGCAGATCTCACTCAAAACAGCATGGATTTGCACGATTCAAAGCTCAAATTAACCAGCATCACAAGATCTACAACAATAGCATAAGAATTTTGAGAAAAAGAGAGGTCGATTTGGAACCTCTTTGATGAGCAGAGCTAGAATTCGCTTGATTCAGGCTGTGTAATGGCTCAACAGTTCTTCTATGATGCTTGTACAAGTGATTGGAAGAAAGCTCGAAGCTCAATTGCTCTTGAATCCAACATAATTTGACACTGCCATGGCTACTTTCAAGCTTCAATATGCTTCAATCCTGTACTGTTTTCTTCAACTCCACGTGTAAACCTGCTCAAGAACAACTCAGAAACAAGGATCAAGCAAGAAGAATGGATTGAATGTGAAGAAATTGCAAGAAAAAAGTGAGAGAATTTTTTTGGTGTTTTGATCTAGATCTGAAATTGTGATTGTTGTTATGTTGAAACAGTTAGGGTTTTGGCTTTATACCTCCTACTAATCACTCTCTAATCATGCTTAACCTATTGGTTAAGTGGAAATAGCAAAATGGAGTGTAAATGCAAATTGTGATTTTCACCCTATGCATGAAAATGCATGATGAACAGTACACGAATTCTATTCAATTTCACTTAAAATGCATTTTTAAAATCATTGTTGAAGGCAAAATGTCTAAATAATGCACCAATTTTAAATTCCACATTTTCCCTCCAAAAATCAAGTGAAATGGAAAATGCTCATGTGATGATAATGCATGTCATGTAATGCAAGATTTGGAAACTAGAGATCAAAATAAGAACAATGCAAAAAGAGCCATCCAATTTGGAGTTTTGGTTGAGAAGTTATGGCCATTTGAACCTTCAAGTACACTTTGCCATGTTTTGATCATATCTCCTTGACCACACATGAGAAATTGATGATCTTGGACCTTTTGGAAATGGGAGAGAAAGATCTACAACTTTCATGTTCAACAAAATTTCATTTGAAGCTTTATTGATGATGTAATTTGAAGTTGAAGTTAGGTTAAAACCTTTCCATTTTTGGCAAATTTGAATTATAGGTCACTTTCTATTTTTGGAAAGTTTTGACCTGACTTTATTTTCTTCAATGTTGATGTTTGAAATGTCAAATGGGACTTGTTTGAACATGAATGAGGTATTTCTAATCACTTCCCACCTCCAAATCCACAATTGACTTTTGCAGTTGACTTTTCTAGGCCTTCAGTTGACTGGGCAATGTTCTGATGAAATTCAAGCCTCTACCACTTGGGATTTTGATTCAAGATGATATCATAGCTCATATGAACTCTTGTGAATGATTGTGGTGTCCAAATTCTCAAGAATGGCCACCATCTATTGCTCAATGACTGCCTTTGATTGCCTTGACTGTTGATTGCTTCATCTGCAAGACAAAGGTTAGATGACATATTTTTGTACTTTTGGTTAGTGGTAAAAGAAAAGCAATGACATACAAATGCAAAACATGCTTGGTGATCAAGAATCACTCTAAAAAAGATAACCCATCCCTAGGGAAGGAAGCAAGGTGCACAATGATCCTTGAGGCAATGTGATGATATGATATGATGCCATGAGGGATCTTAGGGACAAAATTGGGGTCTTACAGTTATGACGCCAATGCTAGGTGTAATTTCCACTCTGGGGCACCTGGCCACACTATTGAGAACTGTAAAGCTTTTAAGCACGTAGTTCATGACCTTATTGATTCAAAGGCCATTAACTTTGCGCCGACTCCTAATGTTGTCAACAATCCTATGCCGCAACATGGTAGAGCAAATGTTAACATGGTTGAAGGAGAAGCCAAACTAGTCAAGGAGGTGTTGAAGCTGAAGACTCCGTTGTTAGAAATCAAAGAATACTTGCTAAAGGCAGATGTTTTCCCCAGCTGTGGGAGCGGTTGTTTGGGTTGTGTTGCACAGAGTGGGGGTTGTGTGAAGCTGCAGCAAGGTATCCAGACCTTGCTTGACGATGGTATCCTCCAAGCTGAAGACCTATCTGCCCAAGGGTCTGTTGAAGGGGTCGTTGAAGGGGTTGTTGAGAATGCAGATGTTGATCCTCTCTTTCCTGAAGATGCTGAAGAATTTACAAATGTTGTTCCTGCTGATTTTGTAATTCCCAATGATGTAATTAATTTTTCTGATGCTGTTGCTGATATTCCAAACATGGTGTTTGATTCTGATGTACTTGCTGAACTTAATTCCGATGTTTCGAATGTTTGTACTTCAATAAATAAGATTTTTGAGTATGACTGTGACGTTGTCACTATCACAATTTTCTACCCGACCGCTCAGATCAGTGCGCAACTAGAGCAATCGGTACCACCAGTGCGACCGCATTAAGCCACTATGACCATCACGACCCCTGGTCCTTTACCTTTCACCAGCGAAAGGGCCATTCCTTGGAATTACGGGGGGAGTGTATGCACACATGATCATGGAGTGGAGCAGCCACTGAAAGTAGAAGAGGTGCAAGATCAGAAGTCTGAACCTGGAGTTAAGTTAAAAGATCCCGCAATGGACAATGTTGGTGGAATCGGGCGATTCACCAAAAATGGTAGACTGTTCTCACCACCGGTTACCCAACCTGATAGTGCTGACGCCGCGGCGAAGGCCAAAGGCAAGCAAGTTGTGAATGAGGGTACCTCTGCACCACAGGCTGGCTCTGAGCCTGCTTTTGCGAAAGATGTAGACGAGCTCTTGAGGATTATAAAGAAAATCGATTACAAGGTAGTCGATCAGTTGATTCAGACACCATCCAAGCTATCTATTCTCTCACTCCTGCTATGTTCGGAGGCACACAGTGAGGCACTCCTGAAGGTCCTTAATGCTGCTAATGTGCCTCAAGAGATCTTAGTGAACCAACTAGAAGGGATCATTGCAAATGTTCATGCAAGCAACACGTTGGGTTTTACTGATTCTGACTTGACGCCAGCTGGACGCGATCATAACAAGGCTTTGCACATCTCGATAGAGTGTAAAGACACTGTGCTATCCCATGTTCTGATGGATATAGTGTCATACCCCAATTTTGTCCGGGCATATTTAAATATTCACAGAATTGATTTCATTTTTATTTTTTGCATCAAATGCATAGCATGACATACATTCCATCATGAATAATACCTAAAATGTCAGTCAGAATAAATTTATTTGAGAATACAGACCATTCAGTTGAATCATTTCTCAAGAACAGGCAAAATCAACAGTGACTGTTTCAGTTATATCCTGACCCGCCTGAGCTTTTTTAATCGGTGCAAGTTTATTTCAGAATTTGAGGAAAGACTGTATTTTTTAATAAATATATTTTGTCCTGACAATTTTAGTATGGTCGATTTAATTTTCCGAGAAAATTTGTACTCGATTTCCATTTCTAATCGGTCCATATTATTTTTGGTTTAGTTATTTATTTAAAATAATTAAAATCTATTCAAATTAAATATTAGTTAGAAATTTTATAAGTTTATTGTTTTAAAAATAAATAATAAGTGTAAAATATAAATATATATATATATATATATATATATATATATATATATATATATATATATATATATATATATATATATATATATATATATATATATATATATATATATATATATATATATATATTGGATTCTAAAAGGAAAAAAACAAAAAAAGATCATCAAAATCTCTCTCCATTCTGTACAAAATCTCAACAAACTCTCCACACGCATGACTACTTCACTCACTCACTTGATATCTCTCTCTCAGAAAAAAGACGTTACAAAAAATAAATAAATATTCCTTGTTCTCTCTCACGAAAATCTCTCACAGACCTCGCTCCCTCACACCAACACATGAGCTCACACACTCAGTAAACCCTTTCCGCTTCCCTCACACATTCACTCTCTCAGATTCCTCACCTCACTCTCAGAAATTTCCTCTCACAAAACCCACTCACAACCTCACGCCTTCCATCTTCATCACCTTCGCTCGCCGATTCACCCTTCATCCTCACGCGACCTCATCATCTTCTTCCGTCATCGCCATCTTAACCTTCATTCCACCCTAAATCAACAAACCCTCATCTCACCGTCGAAATCGCCACCACCAAACGCGACAACAGAAACCCTCGCAAATGCTCAATCCGATGAAACCCTAACCTTAACCCCACTACCACCGCGAAACCCCAAAACCACCGCCGACACAATCCATCAACAACAACCATCCTTTTTAACAAACCCTAAATCTTGTTTGAATGCCCTCTACTGAAGATTTGTTTTTGCTAAATGTTTGAAGCTTGCAGAAAGGTTTGAAGTTCATCATTGGGAGCTTTGAAGCCATAGTGATTTCAAGAGCCAAGAAGGAACGGCCGGCGAATCTCCACTCAAATCCGTACACCGCCTTTATTCTTCCAGGCGGAGCATCCGCAAAACCTTGATAGAGACTATCCAGTAGTTGGTTCAACACGACGACACGAGGGTAACATTCAAAACAAATTCTGATGTGGTTTTACTTTACTGCTCGAAACTTGGATTTGTATTTGCGGCATCTCTGAGATTGTGTTATTTCTGTTTGTTTTTTGTCGAATTTTAATCGTCGTATTTCTGGACTCTTTGTTTGTTTGTTTGTGATTGAAAGGCGATCATGAGTAAACAACATTGCATTTATTGGGTAATATATAGTTCGATTTGATCATTTGTTTTGGTTTCAAGATTCCTCTGATATAATAATAAACCCCTGCTTTACTGTTTTAAGGATTGGGAACCTGCGTTTGTGTTTGGTTACTGGGTTATTGTTGCCGTGCGTGAATTTAAGAATCATATTATTGTTACTTGGGATAGTGAAGGCATATGTATTGCTTGTTTTTCTTTTACTGTTGCGAATCTGGTTGCAATGTTATTTTTGGATATGTTGTAATCTACGGGTTATTTTGGGTTTGAATAGGTAATTCGTAATGGTATTATTGGTGAATAATATTAGTTGATCATGGTGCAAATTCATTGTATAGTTAGTCGGATTAAAATGTGGATTCGGTAATTCAATGCCGTTATGCTGCCAAAGTGTCTATAAAATCAATTGTCCGACTTCACCGCGTTTAGATCTCACATACGACTTTAATTCCATGGTCGCTATGTACGAACCGGTTTGAGCACACCGGCTCAATTCAAACAAATAAATCAAACATTCTTTCTCTTTTGATCCAATTAAATTGATTAAAATCTTTAATTAGTTTAATTAATCAATTTTAATTAACTTAATTATTTGATTTAATTAAATAATTTTGATAATTAATTTTAATTAATTCAATTAATCGATTTAATCAAATTTTATTAATTTAATTTTGTTAAAAAGAAAGTGATCGATTCTTCCCACTCTCACAACTTCACATTATTTCAAACAAAAACTATTTCATATCATCATCTTCAATTTTATTCAATATCAATTCATCAACAACACAAAACCAATTTCAAGAAAAGCACAAATCATACAATTCTCGATTTAAATATTGAGCCCATTTTTAGACACCCTTGTAAGTCGATTGCTCTTAGCATCGCCATCAACCTCACATAGCTTACTCTTGGGCTTCCTTACAATGAAACCTACTTGGTTATTGATTAATCGAGTAGATGAAATAATACACTAAATAAAATTCATTTCATTCATAAACACAAATTCAAACATTTTTCCAAACCATCTAACTTCAAAAGAATTTTCTCTTTCAAACATAAACTTGGGATGAAAAGGAGATAGGAAGCGTACGCTTCACTATTTCTCAAGCACTCGAATAATTGGCGTACGCCATATTGCGCGAGTTCTTGTCACCCGATTAAATAATAATCATACATTATCAAATCAATTTTTCAAATCAAACATAGGTTCTAAATTTAAATCATTTCTAAACTTCAACCATCATATTCAAAACATTTTCTAAATCAACTACAAATTCTACAACCATTTAATTCTAAATTTCTGATAATAAAAGGATAGGAGGCGTACGCCTCACTATCTTTCGATTATTCGAATAATTGGCGTACGCCACATTGCTCGAATCTTCGTCATTAATTCAAAACCACAATCGAATAAATTCAAATCATCTTTTATATCAAACACAAATTCGCAAATTAAATAACTTAAAACTTCAATAGAGAATGGGAGGCGTACGCCTCACCATTCCTTGATTATTTGAATAATTGGCGTACGCCACATTGCTCAAATCATCTTTAAATCCAAACCTACCAATCCAAAGTTCAAACTATCTTCAAAAATCAAATACAAATATCCAAACATATCTTTTACAATTTAAACCTCGGATGATAAGAGATGGGAGGCCTTCGCCTCACCATCTCTCGATTATTTGAATAATTGGCGTACGCCATATTGCACAAATTATCGACTTCCGACTAAAACACGTTAAATAAACTTGAATAAAGGAATAGGCGGCGTACGCCTTGTTATTCCTTGAATAAGCAAGTAGGAGGCGTACGCCTCACTACCGTGCATATTCAACATCCACAAACAAACTTTCAAAATAATTCGAACGAAAAAGGAATAGAAGGCGGTCACCTTATTATTCCTCGACAGAATTGGACGATTGGTGTACACCATATTGCTCAATCTTTCGTCGTTCTCAAAAACATCTCAAACATATCAAACCTAACTTCTCGCCCCCGTGCGATCGAAACCAAACCAAAACACCCAAACACATCAACTCAACTCGTCACCCCCGCGTGACCAAAACTCTTCAAAAGAACACTGTCAATCCTTTCTAATGCGCCCAACAAACCAGTGCTAGAGCCTTCCCCGAGAGTAGACAAGCCAGCGTTTAGCCTTTAGAACGCCGACCTACACAGTCGTTAATCAAACCAAACACACCAAATATTCGTAGTAACCCGAACTACGAATGCTCTAATTTCCTTATTGCACCATAAGGATACGTAGGCAGGAGATTATTGTATATTCGCGAGCACACTAATAAAAAACCTCCCATTTCCCCTTCCTGAGGTCTTCATCCATATCTACCATCAATTCTAATCACTCGAAGCAAACAAATAACAGTCAATTAACAGTCAAATAGCAAAATCAGACTAAAAGGTTCCCGTTGAGTACAACGGACGTAAGGGGTGCTAATACCTTCCCCTTGCGTAATCGACTCCTGAACCCGAATATGGTTGCGACGACCATTATTCTTATTTCTAAAGGTTTTCTCGATATTTTCCTATTCCTTCATTAGAATAAATTAAATTCGGTGGCGACTCTGTTTCGAACAACATTTTTCCGCGTTCCATCGCGAGGGATCGTATTTTTTCGAGGTGCGACAGACTGGCGACTCTGCTGGGGAGGCTGCTCCAAGCAAGAGAGAGTCTAGCCTAACTTAGTTTGATTTTACTATGACTGTTAGAAGATGTTCTTATCTTCCGTGCTTGTTTCTCTGTATTTTATTATGTTGCTTGTATGTATTGTGTTTTGATACTTTGATATGGGTTTTTGATGTGAGATAAGCTTCATACCCGAGCTTCGAGAAAAAACTTAGAACCCGGAGTTGTGTAGTATTGAACCGGGGGGTGTACACCTCATTGGGACAATACGAAGACTCCACCTAGAGTAGATCTGTTTGGAGTTTCCGTCACAATATGGCTAGCCCATCATTGTGGGGGAGGTTCTAAATACGATCCGTGACTTTAGGGACCTCGCCTTAAACCCAAGTTTTGTTTTCATGATCGGTTATTATGTAGTATTGAACCGAAGGGTCTACACCCTGTTCGTACAATACGAGAATCCCACTTAGATTAGATCATTTCAGAACTCCCATCACGATGTGGCTAGCCCACCATTGCGAGGAAGTTTTGAACTTGATCCGTGAGTCTAAGTTCCTTCCTTGAAAACATAACTTTAGAACCTACCTTTGGGAATTTCTAATCAGAGAAACCTTTGCTTCTTCCAGTTATACTGATGTACTCGACATGTGGATAATTTTGAGTTTGTATTCCTCTACGAAAAACATGGCAAAATTTCATGCATTTGCATATCATCAACATGCATTGAATATCATCTTCCAGAAACAAAAACTTACCCCATATTCTCCCCTTCTCCAGTAACGTTGACTACTCGACACCGGTACGAGACACGCCGCAACTACAAGATGACACTCGAACAGCTTGAAGCCAACCAAGTCTCGATGAGAACAGACATTGACTCCATGCAGGCAAAGATGGATCGCTTGTTGGAAACCATGTTGCTCTTAGCCCAGAAGGAGAAGGATGCTGAGACTAGTGTCGAAGCCAGAAGAATTGCTGATCAGTTTGGATCACCATCACTTAGCATTCCTGGAGTGATTGACCTTGATGGTAACCCTAATCAGCCTAGAGGAGGACCGATCCCCATTCCTGTTCCCATGGTCAACATGAACCCCCATGAGCACTCTGCTACATCTTCTCGCCATGGATCCATGATGGGTGATGAGGATCCATATGATGCTTTCTTCATGCCACAACCCGCCAAACCTGTTGTTGGAGGTCTCCCAAACCCGGCTGTTGATAGACTCCATACTTTGGAGGAAAAGTTTAAGTCCTTGGAGGTTCACACTACTCCCGGTTTGGACGCCGTTGATATGTGCCTGGTACCAGGACTCGTGATTCCGTAGAAATTCAAAATCTCGGACTTCGACAAGTACAAAGGGATCAGCTGCCCAAGAACACACCTCAGAGCTTACTGTCGCAAAATGGCTGCCCACATCAGTAACGATCAACTCCTTATTCATTACTTCCAAGATAGCCTCAGTGGGGCATCCTTGGAGTGGTACATGCAACTAGAGAGAGGTCAAGTCCAGTCATGGAGAGACCTTGCTGAAGCTTTCCTCAGGTATTATCAGTACAATACTGATCTAGCACCCAATCGCACACAGCTGCAAGACATGACTCAACGCAACAATGAGTCATTCAAGGAATATGCACAGCGGTGGAGAGAGCTAGCAGCTCGTGTCCAACCTCCTCTCCTGGACAAAGAGCTAATTGACATGTTTATGGGAACTCTGCACACCCAATACATGGAGAAAATGGTAGGATCCAGCTTCCCAACTTTTGCTGAGGTTGTCTCCGTGGGAGAACGAATCGAGAGCCAGATCAAGAAGGGGAAGCTACCTTGTGCTGCTAATGCTTCAAGTGGGACGAAGAAACCCTATCCCAATATCCCAAAGAAGCCAGAAGGTCAAACCAATGCCATAATGGGAGGAGGAGGATATATGGCACGTCCATATGCTCAAACGCCTTATCCTCAGGTTGCTGTTGTCATCCCAACGCCATATCAGCCTCCACATCAGCAACCATATCAACAACAATATCAACAACCTTATCAACAGTCGGCTTACCAACAACAACATCAAAATCAACAGCAACGTGCTCAACCACGTCCACCTAACCAACAGAGGGCAAGGAGGCCAGAAAGACATTTCGATCCTTTGCCAGTATCATATAGCAAGATCCTCCCCTACCTGCTAAAGGATGGATCGGTTGTTCTGAAGGAGATAACACCTGTAACTCCACCATATCCTCCAGGCTACGACGCCAATGCTCATTGCGAGTATCACATGGGTGCCCCATGGCACACAATAGAGAACTGTAAGGCTTTCAAGCACAAGGTTCAAGATTTGATTGACAGTAAAGCACTTACATTCACGCCAGTGAGGCCAAACATTGCAACAAATCCCATGCCGGCGCATGCAGAGCACAGTGAAGCTCGAAGATAGAGCTCCTCATCAGCCTGGGCAGGCAGAACAAATCCCAATGACAAATCAAGAGATGAAGGCCCATTTCTTCGAATGAAGGCGATTGTTATGCCATTTTTACCATTTTGCATTCTTGTAATTTGATCTTGTTTGTCTAAGTATTGTATGCTTTAAACATTGTCATTAATATTTGGTCTTATTAATGAGATAATTATGCATGCTTTGAATCAATCTTTCATATTCACTCATCTATCACATTTGCAAATCACAAACACATACTTTTCCAAACACCAGAGAGATAAGGAGTTAATCCCTAGTCAACCACTTTGAGCCTAGAAGTAGGAGTTTCTTTCGGATCTACAAACCCTTACGCTTAACCTAGGGCAGAGTAGTGTTCAGTTGGTCTGACTACACACTCAAATTACAAGATGAAATATCCCATACAAGGATCAACCATATGACATTCTCCGCACACATCCTAAAGTGTCGAAGGAACCATACAAATCCAAATTTTATGTCGGTTGTTCTTCAATGACCAATGACTTGGCAGTCACAATTTCCAAAAAAAAAGAAGTCAAAAAAAGAGCCCGCTAAGTCCAACACCTTGAAAGGAAACTTAGGCAAAAACAGGGGAAATCCCGGGGGATTAAAGCTTCAAACAAAGCGGTCCATGCAAAAGTTAGGGATCAAAACAAAAATCAAAAGAGACAGTGAAAGTCTCCAACAAAGCAAAAACAAGATTCAGTGACCACCATACCAAAATCAAAGGGTCACCGACATCCAAAAAACGAAATAAGATGGCTGCCATTCCAAGAGACCTTGAATCACCATCTTTATCCTTACACCTGCAAAAGACGAATGTGTGTCGAATTAACTGAACATAGGATTGGAGATCATCACGAGGAAGGGGTGGGTTAAAATAAACTTTGAGCCTTATATCCTTTGGTTTCAATAACCATGAACCAAGCCACGTTACAACCCTCAAATGACCTAATTGAAGTAGGGTTTATTCTAAAAGCATACTACAGCAAGGTTGAGTAAACTGACTCCCAAAGATTTGCTAATTTGCATTCTCACTATATCACTTACACACTAGCTAAATCAAGCACCGCGACTGGACTCATGATCCACTCGCCACACACTACCACAAACCTCCAAATGAATGATTGTTTTTCAAAACATGCATAACTGTTGCATTAACATCACCATTTCTTGGATAACAATTCTTAATTGTCAGTCAGTACTTGACATCAAGAAAATTCCAAACAAGGGGCAATTCAAGAGGCATTTGATCGTTGGTGCTGACACGAATCAAGACCATCATATGAATCAGGGGCATGGCATCATTTTGATTAATATTGACCTAAGAAGTAGTCAGTACAAGACAAATCTCCAAGCATCGGTTGATCAGGGAGGAAAAACACTTCAACACTCAGTCCGCCTGAGGCAAGTCCTCCAAAGGCTAATCAGGGGCAGACCATGGCCAAATTTGGACATCGAAAAAACAAACTCAGACCATGTCATGGGATAATCACTTCTAAAGGTTTCCTTTCAAGGAGAATTCCTTTGAACACCCTACAATCAAGGGTAAGACGAGTTGCAAGGGGCAAGTTCCCTTCATATCTTCAAGACATTCAAGCAGATTGCATCAGACACTAGTAACTGCTTGAATTCACAAAAAAAATGTCAAAAGTCCATACCAGTACAACATCACATCTTGACAAGAATCCTTGCAGCACGTCAAAGGCATAATCATCATGCGTTGATCACGTCGCTATGCTCAGTTACAGGCTGGCCAAATGCATCAGAAAAAGAACTGAGATCTTCTCAAAGACAAATACACAGTATATCAGCAAGAGATCAAACTTGGGACACCAAGAGTATCCGCATCCATTGCGTGTTCATCACATCATCAACTGCCGAGCTTCGGGAAGTCAGATCCCTCCATCAACCAATCAATAGCTCAATCCACATTGACAATTACCAGAAAAAGCCAAAGCCCACCTTGCTGGCACCCACACAAAAACAAATACAACAACACTGGTTTCCAGAAAACACATTGCCTTTGAAAGGGGGGCCAATCCCAAACAAACTAATCATTATTTGCATTCAAACATGCATCACATGCATCATATGCATCACCTCATACATAATACATACATATCATTCATGTACATAACACGAATCAAAATCCAAGGTTTAGTAGTAGGCATCCAGGCCAACCCTCAGTCGAGTCGCTGTCACTTTCTCTAAGTGAGTTCCTACCCTATCATCGGGCATTCCCCATTGAGCTACATCCTTCAACCTTTTGTTGATAAGACGTTATCCTCAGCTAAGTCAAAACATTGTTTCTACCAACACCTACCTTGTTTCGTGTTGAGCGTCCCTTAACAAGTCGTTTCCTGTAACCTTTTGTTGACAGAAACTACACTTCCCCAGAGAATATTGGTTTTGCAACCTTTTGTTGTTGATACTCCAAACGAGTCTTACCCAGTAATGTTCCAACACTACCCAGCAAATCAGGTTTACTGAACTTTGACAGTAGCCTTATTTTTCCAATATTTTTCTCACTATCATCCTTTTGGTGAAAGTCCATTGAGGAATAATATTGATCATTGTCTTGTTTACGGTAATCGTTATCCTTTTGGTAATGGTAAATCATTGACATTTGTGATCTTACTGTCATCCTTTTGGTGTCGAAGATCCTGGAAGTTTTTAAGCTAACCTTCATCCTTTTGGTGAATGGCGACCTCTGCAATTATCACAGCCTACCGTCATCCTTTTGGTGTCGGCGATCCTTATAGTGATAAGCAATCCTTGTCATTCTGGTTCAACCATCATCCTTTTGGTGATAACGTCTAGCCTAATCTAAAATCATCCTTTTGGTGATAGAGATTAGGGAGTTTGGTTTGAGCCATCATCCTTTTGGTGATGGTGACATTTGGAAAGTCCAAACCCACTGTCATCCTTTTGGTGTCAGCAGTATTTGAAGTCATTATAACTTATTATCATCCTTTTGGTGATAACAATTTTCGAAGTTATGATTCCACCTTCATCCTTTTGGTGATGGTGATTGTTGATTCATTATCATCCTTTTGGTGATAACGAGTTATGTTATTTGTAGTACCTTCATCCTTATGGTGATGGTGACTATTGACTTATTATCATCCTTTTGGTGATAACAAGTTTTGTTGTTTGGTCTTACCTTCATCCTTTTGGTGACGGTGACCATTTGAGTTATGGGCTCATTATCATCCTTTTGGTGGTAACGAGTTTCGTTTTGATCATACCTTCATCCTTTTGGTGATGGTGATCAATTTTGTTGTGTGCTTATTATCATCCTTTTGGTGATAACAAGTTTGTCTTGATCCTACCTTCATCCTTTTGGTGATGGTGATCAATTGCGTGTGTGCTTATTATCATCCTTTTGGTGGTAACAAGTTTTGTCGTTTGATAATACCTTCATCCTTTTGGTGATGGTGATTGTTGACTTATTATCATCCTTTTGGTGATAACAAGTTTTTGTCTTGATCTTACCTTCATCCTTTTGGTGATGGTGATCAATTGCGTGTGTGCTTATTATTATCCTTTTGGTGGTAACAAGTTTTGTCGTTTGACTTTACCTTCATCCTTTTGGTGATGGTGATTGTCGACTTATTATCATTCTTTTGGTGATAACAAGTTTGTGTCTTGATCCTACCTTCATCCTTTTGGTGATGGTGATCAATTGCGTGTGTGCTTATTATCATCCTTTTGGTGGTAACAAGTTTTGTCGTTTGACTTTACCTTCATCCTTTTGGTGATGGTGATTGTCGACTTATTATCATCCTTTTGGTGATAACAAGTTTGTGTCTTGATCCTACCTTCATCCTTTTGGTGATGGTGATCAATTGCGTGTGTGCTTATTATCATCCTTTTGGTGGTAACAAGTTTTGTCGTTTGACTTTACCTTCATCCTTTTGGTGATGGTGATTGTCGACTTATTATCATCCTTTTGGTGATAACAAGTTTGTGTCTTGATCCTACCTTCATCCTTTTGGTGATGGTGATCAATTGCGTGTGTGCTTATTATCATCCTTTTCGTGGTAACAAGTTTTGTCGTTTAACTTTACCTTCATCCTTTTGGTGATGGTGATTGTCAACTTATTATCATCCTTTTGGTGATAACAAGTTTGTGTCTTGATCCTACCTTCATCCTTTTGGTGATGGTGATCAATTGCGTGTGTGCTTATTATCATCCTTTTGGTGGTAACAAGTTTTGTCGTTTGACAATACCTTCATCCTTTTGGTGATGGTGATTGTTGACTTATTATCATCCTTTTGGTGATAACAAGTTTTTGTCTTGATCTTACCTTCATCCTTTTGGTGATGGTGATCAATTGCGTTGTGTGCGTATTATTATCCTTTTGGTGATAACAAGTTTTTGTCTTGATCTTACCTTCATCCTTTTGGTGATGGTGATCAATTGCGTTGTGTGCGTATTATTATCCTTTTGGTGATAACAAGTTTGTCTTGATCTTACCTTCATCCTTTTGGTGATGGGGATCCTTTGAGTTGTGTGACTTATTATCATCCTTTTGGTGGTAACAAGTTTTGTTTTTAATTATACCTTCATCCTTTTCGTGATGGTGATCGTTTTAACTTATTGTCATCCTTTTGGTGATAACAAGTTTTATCTTGTACTATACCTTCATCCTTTTGGTGATGGTGATCATTGAAGTTATTTGACTTATTATCATCCTTTTGGTGATAACAAGTTTTGTTGTTGGATCTTACCTTCATCCTTTTGGTGACGGTGATCTTTGAAGTTGATGAGTCAACTATCATCCTTTTGGTGATAGCCTTGATACTATACTCTCGGTAATGGAAAACTTTGTCAGAATAACCATCATCCTTTTGTTGACTCGAGGGTTGGCATTGATTTGGCGTTCTACCCCAATACCTTGGTGCTGTTAGAGTCCATTGCGTTTTCTTTCTGCATCCATTCCATTGCATTTCAAAGGACAAAATTTGGATCTTTTCGTATTTAATTACCTTCCACCACGAATGTATGAAGACTGTTGTCATTCTTACCTTCTAGTTCAAGATAATTAAATAGGGCCATATAGGTTCCTCTCTCAATGTGCTACCCAAGAGAGCCCTGTCAAGGTTAGATGTAGAAGGTTTGATCTTGAAGCCTTCCGATCTTGTGGTAAGAGCCTTCGATGGTTCTAAGAGGTCGGTGTTCAGAGAGGTAGAATTGTCAATTCAGATTGGATCACAAACCTTTAACACCATATTCTATGTGATGGATATCAGTCCTTCGTATAGCTGCTTGTTGGGTCGTCCTTGGATCCACAATGCTGGGGCAGTCTCCTCGACCTTGCATCAGAAGATCAAGTTCCCGGTCAACGGAAGAATTATCACTGTCTGTGGTGAGGAGGATATTCTAGTCAGTAACCTATCTACATTCAAGTATGTAGAGGTAGAAGGTGAGATTCATGAGACCTTGTGTCAGGCCGTTGAGGAAGTTCAAGTCAAGGATGCAGCTCCAGTGGAAGAGGTGAAAGCAGGTGCCTCTATTTTGTCCTTTAAGCAGGCACAGGCCTTGGTAAATTCAGGTGTTACTCCCGGTTGGGGACGTTTGGTGGATTTACCTGTAAAGGAAGACAAGTTTGGGATTGGGTATCAGCCGACATTGACTTCTACAACTTCAACGCCTCAGACTCGTCAGGGGACGATTACTTTCTCCAGTGCTAGCATCATTAAGTACGGCAAGGTCTCTGCAATCAACAAATAAGATGGGGATAGTGATTGCGACATTGACAACTGGGTGCCTCCAAGGGTCCCAGGTGAAGTTCTCCGCAACTGGTCTTCTGAAGAGATTATCCAAGTCACTCTTCTTAAAGAGTAATTTTCTTTGTTTATTCATGCATATACAAGTCTTACGTTCCGCCCAGGGCGTGATGACTCATTGTAGGGCTCATCTATGTGGATACCTGCATTTTTTATCATAAATAAACGACGTCTTTTTGCATTCAAATATTTTGTTCACTGTCTTTCTATTTTTGCAGTTTTCAAAAATAAAAAATATATAAAAAAATATATTTGGCAATGTTTAGTTTAGTTTCCACTTCTTGTTCACACTCATAAGCACACACCATCACTCATGCAGATGCACGTCACCGAATCCTATTGATAACAATTCTGCTATGGCTCGCTTCGACTTTGAAAATCCAATCTTTCAAGCTGAAGAAGAGGGTGATGAAGACTGTGAACTCCCTGAAGAACTTGCCAGGTTATTAAAGTAGGAGGAAAGGGTCATTCAACCGCATCAAGAGTCTATTGAAGTGATTAATCTCGGCACCGAGGACGCCAAGAGAGAAATCAAGATAGGGACTGCTTTGGAAGATAATGTGAAGAAGGGGCTGATTGAATTGCTGCAAGAGTATGTTGACATCTTCGCTTAGTCTTATCAGGACATGCCAGGGCTTGACACAGACATTGTGGTACACCGTTTGCCTCTCAAAGAGGATTGTCCTCCGATCAAGCAGAAGCTCAGAAGAACAAGACCAAAGATGGCTGTCAAGATAAAGGAAGTAGTGCCAAAACAGTTGGATGCAGCGTTTCTAGCTGTTACAAATTATCCGCCATGGGTTGCAAATATCGTTCCAGTACCTAAGAAGGATGGAAAGGTACGGATGTGTGTTGATTACCGGGATCTGAACAGAGCTAGTCCTAAAGATGATTTCCCATTACGTCACATCGACGTTTTGGTGGATAACACGGCTCAGTTCTCGGTATTCTCCTTCATGGATGGATTTTATGGCTATAATCAAATTAAGATGGCACCAGAAGACATGTAGAAGACAGCTTTCATAACCCCATGGGGCACCTTCTGCTACAAGGTGATGCCGTTTGGTCTGAAAAATGCTGGGGCAACATATCAACGAGCTATGGTAACTCTTTTCCATGATATGATTCATCATGAAATCGAGGTTTATGTTGATGATATGATTGCCAAATCTCAGAAGGAAGAAGAACATCTGGTGAATTTGCAGAAACTGTTTGAGCGTTTGAGGAAATTCAAGCTAAGGCTTAATTCGAACAAGTGTACTTTCGGGGTGAGATCTGGAAAACTGTTGGGTTTTATTGTTAGTGAAAAAGGGATTGAGGTGGATCCGGCCAAAGTAAAAGCGATACAAGAAATGCCTGAGCCAAGAACAGAAAAACAAGTTCGTGGTTTCTTAGGAAGGTTGAACTACATTGCAAGGTTCATCTCTCACCTAACAGCCACGTGTGAGCCAATATTCAAATTGTTGAGAAAAGATCAGGCCATCAGGTGTAATGATGATTGCCAAAGGGCTTTCGAGAAGATAAAAGAGTATTTGCAGAATCCTCCAATCCTTATGCCTCCAGTCCCAAGGAGACCGCTGATTATATATTTGACAGTACTTGATAATTCCATGGGTTGTGTTCTCGGTCAACACGACGAGACAGGTAGGAAAGAGCATGCCATCTACTACTTGAGTAAAAAATTCACAGATTGCGAGTCGAGATACTCAATGCTTGAAAAGACATGTTGTGCACTTGCATGGGCTGCTAAGCGATTGAGACAATATATGCTGACTCACACAACCTTACTGATCTCCAAAATGGATCCAGTCAAATATATATTTGAGAAGCCAGCTCTCACCGGAAGGGTTGCTCGTTGGCAAATGGTACTGACAGAGTACGACATCCAGTATACATCCCAGAAAGCCATCAAAGGGAGTATTCTGTCAGACTGTCTCGCTCAGCAGCCGATTGATGATTATGAGCCAATGAAGTTTGATTTTCCAGATGAAGACATCATGTTCCTCAAGATGAAAGACTATGAAGAGCCAGTTGTCGAGGAGGGACCTGACCCAGATGAAAAGTGGACTTTAATGTTTGATGGGGCCGTCAATGCCAAAGGAAGTGGAATTGGTGTTGTTATTACCACTCTGAAAGGTGCCCACATGCCTTTCACTGCCCGTCTGACTTTTGAGTGCACCAATGACGAAGCTGAGTACGAGGCTTGTATCTTGGGTATTGAGCAAGCCATTGATTTGAGAATCAAGACTTTGGACATCTTCGGAGATTCTGCTCTAGTGATCAATCAAGTGAATAGTGATTGGAATACTCTCCAGCCTAATCTGGTCCCCTACAGAGATTACACGAGAAGACTGTTGACTTTCTTCACAACAGTAAAGCTGTATCATATACATCGTGATGAGAACCAATGGGCATCGCTTCATCCTTGTTGCCATCGACTATTTCACCAAGTGGGTCGAAGCAGCGTCATTTGCGAAGG
Source organism: Lathyrus oleraceus (assembly GCF_024323335.1). Classification (NCBI taxonomy): domain Eukaryota; kingdom Viridiplantae; phylum Streptophyta; class Magnoliopsida; order Fabales; family Fabaceae; genus Lathyrus; species Lathyrus oleraceus. Next base: position 431,642,398 of record NC_066585.1, on the reverse strand, counting down.
TCACCAGACATGCGGTTACCCGATTCATTAAGAAAGAAATCATTTGTCGTTATAGGATTCCCGAAAGTCTGGATGTCGAATTAGACGAAGCTGAATGGATTCAGACAAGGTTCAATGAGTTGAGTCTTATTGAAGAGAAGCGAATGACAACCACTTGTCATGGGCAGTTGTATCAAAGTTGGATGAAGAGAGCCTTTGATCAGAAAGTGCATCCTCGATGCTTCCAAGTCGGAGATTTGGTGTTGAAAAGGATCCTTCCTCCTCAAACAAATCACAGGGGCAAGTGGACTCCTAACTATGATGGACCGTATATTGTCACCAAGGTTTTTGATGGTGGAGCCTTAATGCTTGAAACTATGGATGGTGAAAACTTCACTTCCCCTGTGAACTCAGACGCAGTTAAAAAATACTTCGCATAAAATAGACCTGCTGGACGATAAAAAGAATAGTCCAGGCAAAAAAATGGGCATCCCGGCGAACCAAGAAAATGAAAAAGGTTCGGGCAAAAGTTAGGGATTAAAAAATGAAAAGATTGTACACCCGGTAAGTTGAAAACCTGAAAGGGCAACTTAGGCAAAAATGGGTATCCCGGTGGATTGAAAACCCGAAAGGGCGATCCAGGCAAAAGTTAGGGATTAAGCGAATGGTTGCGTTCTGAGTAGTTTTGAATATCATCTCGTGTCGATAACCGGAAACTTCCGAAGGATAGGAAACAGTCCAATCACCTTTTTCGGAAAGCTGATCATCTAGAGGATCTTGAAGACGAGCGAATCATAGCAGAATTGGAACCCGATAGAAATCCATTTCACATTGCCATTAGATTAATTTCTGTTTTTATCTGTTGTGCAATTACCTCTTTCCAGGGATTACTTCCTGATGTAAATGCCTATTCAAAGGCCACTCAATCAATAAAATAATGTTATTCAGTACATCTCTGTGTTCATTTTCATTTTACTGTTTTGTTTGCAAAAATGACGTTCGAATCTTTGATAAATATTGCATCATGAAACATAAGAGCTTTACAGGTATATGCTTAATAAACATTTAAAATTGCAGTAAATTTTAAGTGCTTTGGATCGTCTATTCAGAACGGGTACACTCGGGGCATTTCCTTAAGGTACCCAGCAGATGATCGCGTAAGTTTTTCTTCAATAGTCGGTATTTGGTATCTTATCCCTGCAAAGTTGGTTCAAGCGTTGGATTCTTCAATCCCCAGCAGGCTCTCACTGCTGTACTTCCCCAAGCCTTTGTTTCAGATTATACATTCACCAGTAGAGTCGACAATGTCAGACTGTATATCCCTAGTGGAGTTGACAGTGCCAGACTATATCTCCCCAGCGGAGTTGACAGTTCCAGACTGTATCTTCCCAGTAGAAATGGTTGCTCCTCAGAGTTCGATGCCAGATCGATGATCTCGATGCTAGACCCATGGTCTCTTTCCTTGAATTAGAATCTCGGTACCCTATCAGTGTTTGGTTCCCCTGCTGAGTCGTCTCTCTCGCAGATTATGGTTGCCAGAACCACTGTCGCTTTCCTCAGCAGCAAGTTTTCAGTGCCTTTCTCTCCCCAGTCAGAGCCTCGGTATTTTGTTATTTTCCAGAACACCGTGTGGCGGGTCATTTCCCCACAGAGTTCTTTGTGCTAAGCATCTCCAACAGCCTTGCTAGGGTCCAGAAGATTGTGATCATTTCCCCAGCAGAATTCCTTGCCTCAGCTTGGCGTTCTCTCTAATTAAGCATTTCGCATCCCTGCATGTAGAATCATATTGCATTGCATCCTCCCAAATTGCGTAGCATTTCTATTTTCATGGAGAATTACGCCATTGAAAAATTCAAACATACGCATATAAAGCATAAGGCATTCTCGGTATGCCAAGTGATAAGCCAGAAGTTGTTTCTAGTACTCAGACTGAAGATTGTTCATGACTTATCTTTATTATTCCCAACAGGTGTCGTTGGCCCACGCGCCGCCTCAATTATCATTTTCCCTATTTCTGCCGATACTGACAGGCATGAAAGTTTTCGGTATTCAGACCGAAGTGGCATTCAGGCCAGTTTTCCGATGTTCAGATCAAAGAAGTTTCCGACGTTCAGATCGACGCAACTTGTGGCATTCTGGCCAAGTTTCCGGTATTCAGACCGAAGTGGCATTCAGGCCAGTTTTCTGATGTTCAGCTCAAAGAAGTTTCCGACATTCAGGTCGATGCAACTTGTGGCATTCAGGCCAAGTTTCTGGTATTCAGACCGAAGTGGCATTCAGGCCCGTTTCCTGGTGTTCAGACCGATGTTTTATAATCTAATATCTTCCGATGTTCAGATCGAAGAAGTTTCCGACATTCAGGTCAATGCAACTTGTGGCATTCAAGCCAGTTTTCCGGTATTCAGACCGAGGTGGCATTCAGGCCAGTTTCCCGGTGTTCAGACCGATGTTTGATAATCAAGTATCATCCGATGCTCAGATCAAAGTCATTTCCAGTATTCAGATTGATGAGCGACATTCAAGCCATGGTTATTTCTGTGTTACCATTTATTTTGGTATTCAGGCTAACATTCCTTGTTTCGGTGTTCAGACCGACTCTCACCGTACCAGACAGATTCTTTTTCAAGACCACCTCTTGGCCGATTCTGACAGGCATTGTTACTTCATTTTTTCACTTCAGTGTAAATTTTCGGGATTTTATCGTATTCAATCACTTGATACCTTGAAAGTGCGAAAGCCGTTGCTATATTCCTTTCGGGTTTCCAGTTGATTGAATAGGGACAACTGTAATACCCCAAAATTTACCCTTCATTTTTTCTGGAAGCATGGGATTATGTTTTACACTTCATTAACATCATATTAGGTCATACTCATTGCATACTGCATTAGTGAAATGGAGATCAGGTTTTGATCGATCACTCCTTAACAGAAGGAGCCCACACAAAGCAAGATTGAGAATTGGACTTCATTTTCTAAGTATACAAGTCTCAAGGGTCTCAGGGGGGTCCAAGTATCTTATTATGACCCTCAGTTCATCAGTGAAGGATTCAGAGCTATCAGAGTATTCATTTGGATTTAATCGGAAATTAGGGTTTCATGGATACTTGCAACAAGCAATGTTTGGTTGGAAGCAGAGGGGCTCATCCATGTCATGATTAAAGAGGCATCTTGGCCTCGGAAGATTCACAATTATCTCAGAAAGATCCATTGGCAATCAGTGCAATCAGTTCTTGATCATTTTGCCCTAAAACTAGGGTTTGGTATAAAATCAGTTTATTTATGATTCTTTGGGTGAAACTCTTTTCCATGGCCCTCCATATGTCCACAAGGGTCTACATACAAAAAATAAGCTCCTTATTTGAGCTAGAAGTGCTTCAATTGATCAATGGAATCGGGAATCAGAAAATTTGGGAAAAGTCAACTGTGGGGCTAGAAAAGTCAACTCCTGACATTTTGAGAGTGGAATCTCAAAATCCATGCCTAGGGGATCCTACTTGGGAAATTTGATCAAGGTTGGATCATGGATTCATCATTTAATCAGGAATTGGAAAAGTTACTTAATTTGGAAATGGTTGACTTTCCATTTAGGGCAAGTTTTCATGATCGTTGCACTCACTTTAAGCCCATTTTACATCAGAATAAAAGCTCGATTTGAAACTTTCTCCATCATGAAAGTTGTTCCTATTGTTCCAAGCTTTCTAGAGATATAAAGTTTGCTCCATTTGGATTAGAATTGAGAAAGTTATGCTTAGTTAAAGTGAGACATTTGTTTAGGACACTTAGAAAAATTTCTAAGTCCAAAATCTTCAAAATTTGTCCAGACTTCTTGGCCAGTTTTCTTGCACTTCAAGGAATTATTTCAAAATACTTTCTTCACAACAATTGTACCTTGCCATGTCCTCTTTCACATCCTTTTGGAATCATATCATTTGGATCCATGGTTTGAGATATACATTCATTTAAAGTGGGCACCATGACTTGATTTTCTAGGCAGATTTTGAGCCTGGCTAGCCCAATCAGATTTTCTAAGCATGCTGCACAAACCAGTCACGTTTTTTTACCTCTTTTGGCCATGCATTGGACATCCATTCACTTAAGTTTGGCCCAAAATAACAACATTTTACACCTCACTTCACACTTTTATTCTTATGGATAAATCACTTATTAAAAAGCCCATGAGAACACCTAATCCAACATATTTAAGAAGCTGAAACCCTAACCCTAAAGGAGCATCGGAATTTCGTGGCAACGAGGCAAAGCTTCATCATATATCAGATTCCATTTCACTTCTATTTTCCATTAGGTAATCATCTCTTCCATGGCCATGTTTTGATATATCTACGCTTGCTTACCATGTTCATCACCATTAATCCTTCCATTTTCGTATTTCTTTTTCTTATTTAAAATATTTTCTTCGTCCATAAAATTACCCAAAAATATTTTAAACTTTTATTAACATTTTATTTAATTTTATATAATTTTTATTTTCATTTTTTTTAATATGAATATATTTTTTTAATTATTTATTCTAAATGGTCCATTTTAACACACTTTTTTTTATTGATTTTATTTTTATGACTTAAAATTATTTTTAGCGTTTGATTTTTGGGATGAAGGTTGACCACTGTCTCCTGGTCAACCTGAGCTTTTCTTGGAATTTTATTTCACATTTTCAATTTATTTTGGATTTATTTTTGACCTAGTTTGGTTGGTTGACTTTTAGTATGACTTCTGTTTTATTTTAATTAATTGATGTACCAATTTTCATTATTTTTAAAATCTTTTTGGGGGATGATGATGTCCTGACCCCACCTTATTAAGTTTAATGTTTCATAATTTTCTTGATTAATTTGCTATTTATTTGTTATTTTTTAAGTTGACTTGAATTTTCAGTTGACTTCTTTATGATCGATGTTTGACTTAGGGATTGCTTATGGCAATTGAAGAGATCTTTTGATCCTCCCTTGTTCATCTCATATGCCATGTATTAGACGTCTTTTACCTTGATTTTATTTGGTCCTTACCTCATTTCCTGATTAAATTATTCAGTGGACCCTTCGTGTGCATATTTTCATCTATTTGATTCGTCTGTTATCTTTTATACTTGTTTCTCTCATTCATGCTTTCTATTTCTTGATTATTCAACATGTTCATACTCCCATGCATTGTTTAAATGCTCCATTATTTGATTCTTTGATTTGATTATATATTGTTTATTTATCCGATCTGATTGATAATTGTTGCCTACTTGTATGATGTATGACGCATATATTCTTATTGTTTGTTTGCCATGAACAATCCCCATTCATAACAAATGTACGCCTCTCCCATAAAGTGTATAATATTTATTTCTTTATTTCTTTATTCACCTGTTAATATAAGAATTAAAACGAACATCCGATAACCATTTCAAAATAAGATCAAAAGCTCGATCCAACGTCGAGTAATCATTTTCAAAACTTAACAGAACCAGCACACATTCATCCATCCTCTTGTAAGTCGATTGCCTCGGGCATCGCCATCTACCTGTAACTCGATTGCCTCCGGCATCGCCATCTACCATTATCCGTAACTCCTCTCCGCGCTCCATCCATCGACTCTTGTTCCGTTTAGGTAGCACCCATTAGGTAGAACCCTTTGTATGATAACATAGGTAGAATTCCCCTATTCTTTGCATGCTAACATTAGGTAGATGTTCGCCTTTGTAAATACTAACACATAGGTCCATATTGCATGACAACTCTAGACCAGAGCTTCCCCACTTTTAGACCTTCCATGCGTCTCCGATCTTGTGGCATGTCAGTCTGTTCTATTGCAAAGAGGTAACCGCCTAAGACTCGATTCAGCGAGCTGCGACACCTACTACTAGGACGTTGAACACACTGCCCACCCTCCTTTGACACGACTGGTGTCCTCTTTTGTAAGTCCATGTTCAGATGGCAATCCTTAACCCCTAGTTAGCCAAACTACGTTTTGCTCTGATTCTCATTCCAGATGAGATACGTAGGCATAACACCCGACATGTTACCGAGCACACTTCTCTTTAACCCATAGGTAGCCGAGCGACGAAGACTCTGATTCTCATACTCAGATGAGATACATAGGCAGTGGATGCGACATCCTTGCGAGTCATTTTCTTTTAACCTTCCTTTTAGTAAATAGTACTTTAGATATACCTACACCCTTTAGACTAGAACAACACTTATGAAAAGGGCTCCCTAGGAGTACCTAGGATATTTTGGGTGCTTAAAACCTTCCCATTGCATAACCAACCCCCTTACCCAGATCTCTGACATTTTTACTAGTTTTTGATTCGATAAAACTTTTAGGTTTTTGTTCGCTTTCTAACCAATCCTTTGGATAAATAGAAGTACGGTGGCGACTCGACTTGTATGGTTTACCTTGGATTTAGTCAATATCTCTAATGGTAACGAATACCCTGCTACACAAGTATATTGAGAGATACATGGAATCGAAATTTGAGGTGCATGAACTGAGTTGCTTCGAGTTGACCTCAAAGCAACTCAATCTTCTTGCCTACATTGGTAGGACTTCAGACAACCAAAAAATCAATAGAATTGAGAAAGAATTTGAGAGAATAGAAGAGTTCAAAATTTCTGAAAAATACCTCCAATGTAGGTCTGGGTTCGATGGATCTTGATCTTTCTTGTGCTTGGACTCACTCCACTTGCTTGTAGGAGAAGGATTGAATGGTTAAAAAGCTATGGATTCCTGGAGAATTGAATTCCAAAGCAGTGGAGATTCAAGCTCAAATTCAAGATAATTTTTCATGCTTATACTTTGAGAACTGAGGGTTTGAAATGGGGGATCAAAGCTGGCGCGATTGTGTTTGAATTTCTGAGGAATTGAGTTCTATTTATAGCTGAAATGGTTGATAATTGCACACTCACATTCAGTTTCCAATTTTGGCAAATGGTGATGCAATGGTGCATGGGCGTGCATAGGCCCATGAAGTGATTGTTTGAGGTCCATAATTGAAGATCAGATGCTCTGAAGTAAGCTTGGATTGCAAGGCAAATGCACATTGATGTTTGAAGCTTGATCCTTGCCAAGTGATGTCACTCTGTTTAAGCCATGCGCAGCCTCTGCATTTCTTGTCCAAAATGATTGAATTCGAGCTCTTTGGAAAGGTGAGATCAAGAGGAACAACTTTCATGTTCAAGACTTTTTCATTTGGAGCTTGGAACATGGAGAAATTTGAGGTGGAATTTTGGAAAAGTTTGACATATCAAAATTTTTCTAAGTGTCAAGCCTTATGTCTCAATTCCACCTTGCTTAACTTTTTCTATGAGCTTCAAATGAGAAAGGTGTCTCCATCAAAGTTGTAGCTCTATCAAAGACCTTCAAAATGGTAACCAATTCCATGTCATTTGGATTTGAAATGTTAGAGTTATGCATTTTTGAAGTTTGGGAAAATCACTTGATCAATGGTATAGGTCAAAAGTGACCTATAATGTAACCTCATATCACATGCTAAAAAAATGTGAACTAACTCCCACTCCAAACATAAAAGTTGAATTAGACACATTAAATTTGATTGTGCAACTTGGAAATCTTTCATCTCATAAAAATTGAGAAAGTTATGGCCTTCGGAAGTTGACTTTCAAATTAGGGTTTAGACAAAATGACCTATAGTTGTTTGGAATGTCATTTAGAGTATGTTTGCTCTTGGAATCATTTCCATATGGTGAAAATTGTAGGACATAGGGTCTAGGGAGACCCAGTTTTGATTAGATGAATTCATCTGGCCAACCACCATCAACCAACTTGCTAATTTCCAATTCTCTTGACTTTCTTGGCTTATGGTAGATAGTATATGCATAATATGATGAAATTTCCCTTGATAAATTTGATCAATTGGTGAGATAGCTTGTTGGAGAAGTTACTTAAGATACCCAGTCAAACTAGGGTTTCCAAGGCAAATCACCCTCAAACTCTTGAAGAAAACTTGATCAATATATCATGAAGAGATGATTGGGCTCATATATGATGTTCATAACCATTCTTGAATCAATTCTTGGTTGTGCTCTTTGTTCATGAGGGTCTCAAACCCTAGATGTGATCTTGATGAATCAATGAGATCATGCCCTACCTACAAAAGAGTTAGGCAAATGCAAAGACATATTTTTGGTTATTTGGTTAGTAAAATGATAAAATACAAGTATGATACAATCACAAAGTGCTTGGTGATCTCTCCCAAAACAAACTCAATGAAAGAGGGGTAAGGAGGATGCCAAGGCATGATCCCAATGCTAATGCTTATGATGAAATTGCATGAGGGATCTTAGGGTCAAAATTGGGGTCTTATAGATGCCTCTATTTAAGGACATTCTAACTGAAGAGGTGAAGGTTAAAATCTTTGGCTCGACTCAGTAGAATGGGCTTAAATAACAACATAGAGAACAAATTTTTGTCCCTAAGAGACCTCATTATGCATATGATGTGAATGAAAAAGTTAATGCTCTGTGGGGAAATATTGCCACAAAGGAAAAAGAAATCAGAGAGACCTAAAGTCCACAGGAGTATAGTGCTTTCCGTAAGGAAAACTCACTGGGGAGATAGAGACTCTAGGGGAAAAAGGAGTTATGCGTAGGCCAGGCTACAACTTAAAACTACTGTGGAACTAGAGGGATTCCATGCAAACATGGAAAGACTCAGTCGGGGAAACAAAAACATCTGCAGGGGATACAAATAAGTCAAGATAAAACTGTGGTACTCGACTCGTGCAGGGGAAAGCGATTTCACTAAGGAAATGTGCACTCAACTCAACTGGGGAGAAAAAGAATTCAACATAGGAGGAGCAAAAATTTATTATCTACTACCTATTACTGGGTAAGGAGATAATAAAACTCTGACAGAGAGAACATCCGTCATCGGTTAGGATGAACATATCAAGGATGACTCGCTGGGGATCGCCAGGAGGGGAAATTCATTACCGGTTACTGGGCAAGAATAGCCTTGCTGGGGAAAACTGCAGAAAATAGGATTTACAACTACCAGTTACTGGGCAGAAGACCAAGGGTGAGAGTATCCGTCATCGGTTAGGATGAACATATCAAGGATAAACTCGACAGGGAAGAAAATCCAGCACCGGTTAAGGTGAACATATCAAGGATTGACTTGGCTTAGAATGTCAAGGAGGATATCCGTCATCGGTTAGGATGAACATATCAAGGATATACCAACTGAAAAAAAGGGGAGGAATTACATCTATCGAAAGCTGGATAGAAAACTGTCGGAGAGAGAATCTGTCCCCTGTTAGGATGAACATACCAAGGATTATCTCTACGAGGGGACAAAATAGGATTTACAACTACCGGTTACTGGGTTGAAGACCTATCAAAGAGAAAATCCGTCATCAGTTAAGATGAACATATCAAGGATAACCTCTGAAAAGGGGAGCAAAACGAGGGATTACATCTATCAGTTACTGGATAGAATACCAATGAAGAGAAAATCCGTCACTGGTTAAAGTGAACATATCAAGGATTGAATCTGCACAGGGGAAAAGTAGGATTTACAACTTCCGGTTACTGGGTAGAAAAGCAAAAGGAGAAGAAAACCCGTCATCGGTTAAGATGAATATATCAAGGATTAACTCTCTGAGGAACAAAATAGAGATTACAACTACATTTTTACTGGGTAGAATACCAGAAGTGAGAATATCCGTCACTGGTTAAAATGAACATATCAAGGATAGACTCCTGCGGGGGAAAGAAAGATATCCGTCACCTGTTAAGATGAACATATCAAGGATACTTTTGTCGGGTATTGGGCAAGAAGTAACAAACTGCAAACTAAGAAGTATATTACCAGTTACTGGGTAGTAGACTCTTAGGGGACCAAAGTATCCATCTAGGTAAGAGCTAGAAAGAAAACTGTCAATCAAAACTCAACCCATTGAGGATATAACTCAAGTGGAGTAATTCCATCCAGAAAAATTTACTGGAGAGGAAACTGAAATAACAACCATCCACGAGGAAACAAACTCAGTGGGGAAATAGAGAAAGGTTAAAGTCTTTCTGCCTAAGGGGCTGACACTCTACAATTGAGAGAGGACAGACACCTGATTTAGTATTGGGATAAAGTACCGCCATGACAGAGAATGAAAATCTCAAACAAATCAAACATGCAGGATATGCAAATCATGGAATTGTATGAATGTATATGTATATGTATATATGATGATTATGATGACAAAACGATCACAAAGGATATAGAGGTGTCGCAGAGAACAGAGAGATCAACAGCCGGTACAATCCTCGGTCAATCCACAAAATATTGAGACAACAGCTGGAGAACAGAGAGATCAACATCCCAAGGGCTCAACCCTAGTTGAGGACGGAGGATATCTGCTGCGGACGAAACATCCAATCTGTGGGGAATTTTAGGTCAACACCATAAAAATAGGAGACAACCCTACAGAGAAATAAATCAACAAAAGCTGCTTAGAGACCAGGAGGAAACTCTAACTGCTAAGGAAATACGAACTCCGCTGGGGAAGGCCAAAACTCTGTCGGGGACAAGGACACGCCGCAGGGTATCTGAATCAACCACCTCAGCTGGGGATGAGGCAAGGAATTCCACTGAGGATCAAACACTCCACCGAGGAATTGAATCAACACAAACGTCTAGGGATACCACAAGGGTTAACTGCTTGGGGAACCTCTGATGCTTCACACTTAAGGACTTGCTGCTTACTGAAATGCGGTTGATATTCCTTTTACTTGCTTTGGAAAAATTCTTGCTTTTATATATTAAAGAAAACTTGATTTTGATTTAAAAGTTTAATTTCAAAATGATCATAGTAAAATTTAAAACTATTGGCTGAAGTAAATAAGAGTAGAATCAATGGGATAAAAGGTCAACTTTATTTAATAGAATGGTAGTCTGTAAATGACAAGACTCCATAGATTTTACAAAGTTGAAAATGGTAACTTACACAGAAAAGGTTACATTGAATACAAATGATCCTTAATCCTTCTACCAACTCTTGATATCCACTGTACTCTTGGCCGCTACTAGGATGATGAACTGATGTCAACCCTTATGCTCAAATAAGTCTTCAAAATCACTGAAGATCAGCAGAATGCAGTTACTTGCCATAATCCCTAATTTTTGCATAAGTTGCCCCAAGGAGGGGTACTCAACTTATCGGGAAATTCTTTCTGTTTTATGTCTCTAATTTTTGCCTGGATCGCCCTTTCAGGTTTTCAATCCACCGAGACGCTCATTTTTTCCTAAGCCGCCCTTTCGGGTTTTCAACTTAGCGAGCCGTTCTTTTCTTTTTAGGCGAAGTATTTCTTGACTGCCTCTACGTTCACAGGACGAGTGAACTCTTCACCATCCATAGTTGTAAGAATCAATGCACCGCCTGAAAAGGCTCTCTTAACAACATATGGGCCTTCATAATTGGGAGTCCATTTCCTATGGAATCCGACTTGAACAATAAAATCATCTTGAGCACAAGGTCACCTTGTGTGAACACTCGAGGTTTAACCTTCTTATCAAAAGCTTTCTTCATTATTTGCTGGTACAATTGACCATGACACATGGTAGTTAATCTCTTCTCTTCAATCAAATTCAACTGATCAAACCTGGTCTGACACCATTCAGCTTCAATCAACTTGGCTTCCATGAGCACACACAATTAAGGAATCTCAACCTCTACGGGGATCACTACTTCCATACCATACACGAGAGAGAAAGGGGTTGCCCCTGTTGAAGTGCAGACGGATGTACGACACCCATGTAAAGCAAATGGGAGTATCTCATGCCAATCCTTATACGTGACAACCATCTTCTGGATAATCTTCTTGATGTTCTTATTCGCAACTTCAACAACCCCATTCATCTTGGGTCTATAGGGAGAAGAATCATGATGTGCAAACAAAGAGCTTCCACCATATTGTTATTCAAGTTTGATCCATTGTCAGTAATGATATTACTTGGCACACCATAACGACATATGATCTGATTCTTGATAAACCTTACAACAACTTACTTAGTTACATTTGCATATGATGCCGCTTCAACCCATTTTGTGAAATAATCAATTGCCACTAAAATGAAACGATGTCCATTCGAACCTTTGGGCTCAATCATCCCAATCATATCAATTCCCCACATGGAGAAAGGCCATGGGGAAGAGATAACATTCAATAGTGTCGGAGGAACATGAATCTTATCAGCATAAATTTGACACTTGTGGAATTTCTTCACAAATTTGCAAAAGTCAGATTCCATTGTCAGCCAATAGTAACCTGCTCGCAACATCTTCTTTGCCATTTCATGTCCAAATGAATGAGTACCAAAGGAACCTACATGCACTTCAGCCATCAACAAGTCTGCTTCGTGTCTATCCACGCATTTGAGCAGAACCATGTCAAAGTTTCTCTTGCATAGTATATCACCATTCAAGTAGAAATTACCGGCTAATCTTCTCAAAGTCATCTTATATTTCAAAGATTCCCCAGGCGGGTAGATCTGACTTTGGAAGAAACATTTGATGTCGTAGTACCATGGCTTCTCGTCTTTGATCTCTTCAATAGTAAACATATGAGTTGGCCTATCAAGACGCATCACAGATAAATTCGGAACTTCATTCCAATATTTCACTAGGATCATTGATGCCAATGTTTCAAGAGCATCTGCCATCCGGTTTTCATCTTGAGGGATATGATGAAACTCAACCTTTGTAAAGAAAGTTGAAATCCTCCTCGCATAATCTCTATATGGTATCAAACCGGGTTGATTTATTTCCCATTCTCCTTTGATTTGATTCACAACCAAAGCTGAATCACCGAAGACATCCAAATACTTCATTCTGAGATTCATGGCCTCTTCAAGCCCCATAATGCAAGCTTCATATTCTACCATGTTGTTTGTACACTTGAAAGTCAATCTAGCTGTAAATGGTAGATGCGTGCCTTGAGGAGTAATAATCACTGCCCCAATGCCATTTCCATATTGATTAACAACTCCATCAAATACCATGCCCCAACGGGAACCAGGTTCTGGCCCTTCTTCAAGCAATGGTTCATCACAATCTTTCATTTTCAAGTACAAAATCTCTTCATCAGGAAAATCATACTGTACTGACTGGTAATCTTCAATTGGTTGGTGAGCCAAATGGTCAGCCAAGATACTACCTTTGATCACTTTCTGAGATCGGTATTCGATATCATACTCTGATAACAACATCTGCCAACAGGAAATTCTCCCAATTAAAGCAGGCTTATCCAAAATATACTTGATTGGATCCATTTTGGATATCAACCAAGTGGTATGATTCAACATATACTGACGCAGACGCTTAGCAGCCCAAGCCAATGCACAACAAGTCTTCTCAAGCATTGAATACCGAGTCTCACAGTCGGTGAACTTCTTACCGAGGTAGTAAATTGCAAATTCTTTCTTCCTAGTCTCATCTTGCTGACCAAGAACACAACCCATACTATCTTCAAGCACAGTCAAATACATGATCATTGGTCTTCCTTCAACATGGGGAGACGAAATCGGAGGTTCAAGCAGATATTCTTTGATACTGTCAAAAGCTTTCTGGCAATCTTCGGCCCAATCACAAGACTGATCTTTCTGAAGAAGCTTGAACATAGGCGCACATGTGGCAGTCATGTGGGAAATGAATCTGGAAATATAAATCAAGTGGACGAGAAAACCTCTGATTTGCTTCTCAGTTTTGGGCGCAGGCATCTCTTGTATTGCTTTGACCTTGCCATGATCAACTTCAGTACCCTTCTCACTGACAATAAAGCCCAATAACTTACCAGAACGAACACCAAAAGTACACCTATTGGGATTCAAGCGGAGTTTATACTTCCTCAAACACTGGAATAGCTTGAACAAATGCTTAACACGTTCCTCTTCATCAATCGATTTAGAAATCATGTGATCGACATATACTTCGAACTCTTTATGCATCATATCATGAAAAAGAGTAGTCATTGCTCTATGGTAAGTTGCACCAACATTCTTTAGACCGGAAGGCATCACTCTATAACAGAATGTTCCCTAGGGTGTAATGAATGTCGTCTTCTCCATATCTTCGGGTGCCATCTTGATCTGATTATATCTGGAAAATCCATTCATAAACAAAAAGACTTTGAATTTTAGCAGTATTATCTACCAATATATCAATGAGTGGCAGAGGGAAATCATCTTTAAGACTGGCTTTATTCAAATCTCTATAGTCGACACACATGCGAACTTTTCCATCTTTCTTCGGCACATGCACAATATTGGCCACCCATTGCGGATACTCAGTTGTCATAAGAAAATCGACATCAATCTACTTCTGAACTTCCTCTTTGATTTTCAAACCATATCAGGATGCGTTCTTCTCAACTTCTGCTTGACTGGCGGTCATTCTGGCTTCAACGACAATCTATGCTTCACAATCTCAGAATCCAACCCAGGCATGTCTTGATAGGACCAATCAAACACACCTGAATATTCTCGAAGAAGATCAATCAACCCCTTCTTAGCATTTGGACACAATCGAAACCCAATCTTGACTTCCTTCACATCATCTTCGGAACCCAACTTGACTAGCTCAATCTTCTCTTCAAACGGCTGAATAATCTTTTCATCTTGCTCAAGAAGATGAGACAATTCCTCACTCACTTCTACATCACTTTCCTCCTCGGCCTCAAACACAGGGAATTCAAAATTTGGAGAAGGAGAAGGATCATTATATTCAATGGGGTTAGGAACCAACCTGCATAATTATTTGATATTTTGATTTTAGAGAAGTGAACTTGTGACCAAATATTATGCATATGGACAATTATATTGTTTATTTATGTTTTTTTTGTGATTACCATTTTCAGAATAAAGCAAAAAGTAAAAATAAACATCAAAGATGTGGATGAATAGAATTAATTTTATTGATGATCAATTTAAAATGCCCAAACAATGTTCAATTTTTCAATCAACTAGCATTAGGACTTTGAGATGTCATAGGCCAAATGGAATGAATGAATTAAGAAGAGGAATGAGATGAAGTGGGAATGGGATGAATGGAATCTCAAATTGGTCAAAGGAGGACTTTTACCAAATTAATATCGTTCATTCATTTTGGGAGATGGAATGTACATTCCATCAATCCCCTAAATCCAATGATATTAACTTGACAAAGTCAAATCAAGCTTGACCAAGGCCCAACAACAATAAGGAAACTCATACAAGTCAATACAAATGGTCAACAACATTTAATTGACATTTATTCAATTAAAAATAATAAAATAATGCATTTAAATCAAATATGTTTTGTCCAATTCCTAAAATCTCATCAAAACACCAAAGAAATGGCCATGAGATTTATCATAGGTCAAAAAAGGTCAAAGGACCTTGGAGAAAAAATCTCACAATTTTTGGACATTTAAATTTTTTTTAAACAATTAAAAACAAATGCAAAATCAATTAATTCATGAAAAATATTAAAAATGATCCAAAAAATAATTTTAATCCAGAATATCAAAGAGAAAAATATTTGAATTTTTTTGGTGAAAGTCCCATATTTTTTGGATCAATATTGAATTTAATATGAATTATTGAAGAAAATGAAATTAAAATAAAAATTCAGAAAATCTAAATTTCGTGGACCATCAGATCTCCCTTATTAATTGAGGTGGCAAATCAGATGGTCCCTAGCGCGCTATCCACCATGGACCTTAGTCAGCGCGTGGAAAATTTGGTAATCAAAAGGGACGCACGAGATTAGAAAAAAACACATGGATCCCGTGGTTCAGATGCTAGCCAACTCATCGCCGGAGCCAGAGCTCCGGTCATCTTCTCCGGTGGACCTCACGGGACTGATCCACCATGAACCATCACCATAATGAAAAACAAGGACATGATCTTGAAGAAAAAATGACACTGAGCTCGAATCTGACCTCCATTCACTCCAATTCAAGTATATTGAGAGATACATGGAAATGAAATTTGAGGTGCATGAACTGAGTTGCTTCGATTTGACCTCAAAGCAACTCAATCTTCTTGCCTACATTGGTAGGACTTCATACAACCAAAGAATCAATAGAATTGAGCAAGAATTTGAGAGAATCAAAGAGTTCAAAATTTCTGAAAAATACCTTCAATGTAGGTCTGGGTTCGATGGATCTTGATCTTGCTTGTGCTTGGACTCACTCCACTTGCTTGTAGGAGAAGGATTGAATGGTTAAAAAGCTATGGATTCCTGGAGAATTGAATTCCAAAGCAGTGGAGATTCAAGCTCCAATTCAAGAGAATTTTTCAGGCTTATCCTTTGAGAACTGAGGGTTTGAAATGGGGGATCAAAGATGGCGCGATTGTGTGTGAATTTTTGAGCAATTGAAGTTCTATTTATAGCTGAAATGGTTGATAATTGCACACTCACATTCACTTTCCAATTTTGGCAAATGGTGATGCAATGGTGCATGGGCGTGCATAGGCCCATGAAGTGATTGTTTGAGGTCCATAATCGAAGATCAGATGCTCTGAAGTAAGCTTGGATTGCAAGGCAAATGCACATTAATGTTTGAAGCTTGATCCTTGCCAAGTGATGTCACTCTGTTTAAGCCATGCGCATCCTATGCATTTCTTGTCCAAAATGAATGAAATTGAGCTCTTTGGAAAGGTGAGATCAAGAGGAACAACTTTAATGTTCAAGACTTTTATATTTGGAGCTTGGAAGTTGGAGAAATTTGAGGTGAAATTTGGAAATTTTTGACATATCAAATTTTTTCTAAGTGTCAAGCCATATGTCTCAATATTCCACCTTGCTTAACTTTTTCTATGAGCTTCAAATGAGAAACGTGTATTCATAAAAGTTGTAGCTCTCTCAAATACATTCAAAATGGTAACCAATTTCATGTCATTTGGATTTGAAATGATAGAGTTATGCATTTTTGAAGTTTGGAAAAATCCCTTGATCAATGGTATAGGTCAAAAGTGACCTATAATGTAACCTCATATCACATGCTCAAAAAATGTAAATTAACTCCCACTCCAAACATAAAAGTTGAAGTATACACATTGAATTTCATTCTACACCTTGGAAATCTTGTATCTCATAAAAATTCAGAAAGTTATGGCCTCGGGAAGTTGACTTTCAAATTAGGGTTTAGACAAAATGACCTATAATGTTTCAACATAGAAAATGATTTTCAAAGAAAACATATCTCTAGGTCTCAACATGAAAGTTGTTTGGAATGTAATTTAGAGTATGTTTGATCTTGGAATCATTTCCATATGGTGAAAATTGTAGGACATAGGGTCTAGGGAGACCCAGTTTTGATAAGATGAATTCATCTGGCCAACCACCATCAACCAACTTGCTAATTTCCAATTCTCTTGACTTTCTTGGATCATGGTAGATAATATATGCATAATATGATGAAATTTGAAGTGTCCTTTGAGAAATTTGATCAATTGGTGAGATAGCTTGTTTGCGAAGTTACTTAAGATATCCAGTCAAACTAGGATTTCCAAGGCAAATCACCCTCAAACTCTTGAAGAAAACTTGACCAATATATCATGAAGAGATAATTGGGACTCATATATGATGTTCATAACCATTCTTGAATCAATTCTTGGTTGTGCTCTTTGTTCATGGGGTCTCAAACCCTAGATGTGATCTTGATGAATCAATGAGATCATGCCCTACCTACAAAAGAGTTAGGCAAATGCAAATACATATTTTTGGTTATTTGGTTAGTAAAATGATAAAATAAAAGTATGATACAATCACAAAGTGCTTGGTGATCTCTCCCAAAACAAACCAAATGAAAGAGGGGTAAGGAGGATGCCAAGGCATGATCCCAATGCTAATGCTTATGATGAAATTGTATGAGGGATCTTAGGGTCAAAATTGGGGTCTTATAGATGCCCCTATTTAAGGACATTCTAATTGAAGAGGTGAAGGTTAAAATCTTCGGCTCGACTCAGTAGAATGGGCTTAAATAACAACATAGAGAACAAATTTTTGTCCCTAAGAGACCTCATGATGCATATGATGTGAATGCAAAAGTTAATGCTCTGTGGGGAAATATTTCCACAAAGGAAAAAGAAATCAGAGAGACCTAAAGTCCACAGGAGTATAATGCATTCCGTAAGGAAAACTCATTGGGGAGACAAAGACTCTAGGGGAAAAAGGAGTTATGCGTAGGCTAGGCTACGACTTAAAACTACCGGGGAACTAGAGGGATTCCATGCAAACATGGAAAGACTAAATCGGGGAAACAAAAACATATGCAGGGGATACAAATAAGTCAGGATAAAACTGAGGTACTCGAATCATGCAGGGGAAAGCGATTTCACTAAGGAAATGCGCACTCAACTCAACTTGGGAGAAAAAAAATTCGACATAGGAGGAGCAAAAATTTATTATCTACTACCTATTACTAGGTAAGAAGATAATAAAAGTCTGACAGAGAGAACATTCGTCATCGGTTAGGATGAACATATCAAGGATGACTCGTTGGGGATCGCCAGGAGGGGAAATTCATTACCGGTTACTGGGCAAGAATAGCCTTGCTGGGAAAAACCGTATAAAATAGGATTTACAACTACCAGTTACTGGGCAGAAGACCAAGGGTGAGAGTATACGTCATCGGTTAGGATGAACATATCAAGGATAAACTCGACAGGGAAGAAAATCCGTCACCGGTTAAGGTGAACATATCAAGGATTGACTTGCCTTGGAATGTCAAGGAGGATATCCGTAATCGGTTAGGATGAACATATTAAGGATATACCAACTGAAAAAAAGGGGAGGAATTACATCTATCGAAAGCTGGATAGAAAACCGTCGGAGAGAGAATCCGTCACCTGTTAGGATGAACATATCAAGGATTATCTCTACGAGCGGACAAAATAGGATTTACAAGTACCGGTTACTGGGTAGAAGACCAATCAAAGAGAAAATCTGTCATCAGTTAAGATGAACATATCAAGGATAAACTCTGAAAAGGGGAGCAAAAATAAGGATTACATCTATCAGTTACTGGATAGAATACCAATGAAGAGAAAATCCGTCACTGGTTAAAGTGAACATATCAAGGATTGACTCTGCACAGGGGAAAAAGTAGGATTTACAACTACCGGTTACTGGGTAGAAAACCAAAAGGAGAAGAAAACACGTCATTGGTTAAGATGAACATATCAAGGATTAACTCTTTGAGGAACAAAATAGAGATTACAACTACATTTTTACTGGGTAGAATACCAGAAGTAAGAATATCCGTCACTAGTTAAAGTGAACATATCAAGGATAGACTCCTGCGGGGGAAAGAAAGATATTCGTCACCGATTAAGATGAATATATCTAGGATACACTTTCTGGGGACTCCATTGAGGAGAAAAAGGGTACTTTTGCTGGGTATTGGGAAAGAAGTAACAAACTGCAAACTAAGAAGAATATTACTAGTTACTTGGTAATAGACTCTTAGGGGACCAAAGTATCCATCTAGGTAAGAGCTAGAAAGAAAACTGTCAATCAAAACTCAACCCATTGAGGATATAACTCAAGGGGAGTAATTCCATCCAGAAAAATTTACTGGAGAGGAAGCTGAAATAACAACCATCCACGAGGAAACAAACTTAGTGGGGAAACAGAGAAAGGTTAAAGTCTTTCTACCTAAGGGGCTGACACTTTACAATTGAGAGAGGACAGACACCCGATTTGGTATTGGGATAAAGTACCGCCATAACATAGAATGAAAATCTCAAACAAATCAAACATGCAGGATATGCAAATCATGAAATTGTATGAATGTATATGTATATGTATATATGATGATTATGCTGACAAAACGATCACAAAGGATATAGAGGTGTCGTAGAGAAATTGAACCACCAGTACAATCCTCGGTCAATCCACAAAATATGGAGACAACAGCCGGAGAACAGAGAGATTAACATCCCAAGGGCTTAACCCTAGCTGAGGACGGAGGAGATCTGCTGCGGACGGAACATCCAATCTGTGGGGAATTTTAGGTCAACACCATAAAAATGGGAGACAACCCTACAGAGAAATAAATCAACAAAAGCTGCTCAGAGACCAGGAGGAAACTCTAACTGGGAGCAAAGATAAATGGCGATTGGTGGGGACACCAAAGCGATCTACTAGAGAAAATCAAGCATCTCTAATGAAGATCCTCCTGCTAAGGAAATACGAACTCCGCTGGGGAAGGCCGAAACTCTATCGGGGACAAGGACACGCCGCAGGGTATCTGAATCAACCATCCGGTTTTCATCTTGAGGGATATGATGAAACTCAACCTTTGTAAAGAAAGTTGAAATCCTCCTCGCATAATCTCTATACGGTATCAAACCGGGTTGATTTGTCTCCCATTCTCCTTTGATCTGATTCACGACCAAAGTCGAATCACCGAAGACATCCAAATACTTGATTCTGAGATTCATGACCTCTTCAAGCCCCATAATGCAAGCTTCATATTCTACCATGTTGTTTGTACACTTGAAAGTCAATCTAGCTGTAAATGGTAGATGCGTGCCTTGAGGAGTAATAATCACTGCCCCAATGCCATTTCCATATTGATTAACAACTCCATCAAATACCATGCCCCAACGGGAACCAGGTTCTGGCCCTTCTTCAAGCAATGGTTCATCACAATCTTTCATTTTCAAGTACAAAATCTCTTCATCGGGAAAATCAAACTGTACTGACTAGTAATCTTCAATTAGTAATCTTCAGTTGGAAATTCTCCCAGTTAAAGCAGGCTTCTAAAATATATACTTGAATGGATCCATTTTGGATATCAACCAAGTGGTATGATTCAACATATACTGACGCAGATGCTTAGCAGCCCAAGCCAATGCGCAACAAGTCTTCTCAAGCATTGAATACCGAGTCTCATAGTCGGTGAACTTCTTACTGAGGTAGTAAATTGCAAATTCTTTCTTCCCAGTCTCATCTTGCTGACCAAGAACACAACCCATACTATCTTCTAGCACAGTCAAATACATGATCAACGGTCTTCCTTCAATAGGGGGAGACAAAATCGGAGGTTCAAGCAGATATTCTTTGATACTGTCAAAAGCTTTCTGGAAATCTTTGGTCCAATCACAAGACTGATCTTTCCGAAGAAGCTTGAATATAGGCGCACATGTGGCAGTCATGTGGGAAATGAATATGGAAATATAAATCAAGCGGCCGAGAAAACCTCTGACTTGCTTCTCAGTTTTGGGCGCAGACATCTCTTGTATTGCTTTGACCTTGGCAGGATCAACTTCAGTACCCTTCTCACTGACAATAAAGCCCAACAACTTACCAGAACGAACACCAAAAGTACACTTATTAGGATTCAAGCGGAGTTTATACTTCCTCAAATATTATGCATATGGACAATTATATTGTTGATTTATGTTTTTTTGTGATTACCATTTTCAGAATAAAGCAAAAAGTAAAACTAAATATCAAAGATGTGGATGAATAGAATTAATTTTATTGATGATCAATTTAAAATTCCCAAACAATGTTCACTTCTCCCTTAGGCATAGGAGAAGGATTTTAAAAAATATGAAAGCAATTACTTAAATCGATATAAAATAACAGGAATATCAACGGTAGTCCAATTGTTGCATGTCTTTCCATGCATTACAAACTTGGTGCAGTCTTCCTCTTCGATATCCTCTAGCACAACAGCTAAGTGTTGTTCATTGCCATTAATGAACCCTCCGCTACGGAAGCTGAGTTGCATATCTTCAGATCTAACAGCTGATGAGCGTTTCTAGAACCCTAGACCGGTTCTGCCTTTGTTGTCGGAGACCTCTACCATGCGCCTCCACTGATCAACAATACCTTCCTCAATGATCTTCTGAGCATCTTTCAGCAAGGACATAGGTGCCCCAACTCTCTTCTCAGCAACAATAGACAAGGCTTGGAATGGAGTTCCAACCTCATCCTCGGCTTCAACATACGAGAAAGATGACATATGGCTAACCAACAACGCTTTCTCTCCCCCAACTATCACTAGCTTGCCATTCTTGACAAATTTGAGCTTATGGTGCAGAGTGGAGGTAACAACCCCTGCCTCATGAATCCATGGCCATCCCAATAAACAGCTGTAGACCGGGTGGATATCCATTACTTGAAAAGTAATCTGAAAATCACTCGGACCTATCTTAACTAGAAGGTCCACTTCACCAATAACCGTTTTGCGCGAGCCATCAAAGGCTTTGACAATCACCTCACTGTACCTCATGGGGGCTCCTTGGCAAGATAACTTTGACAAAGTTGACTTCAGAAGCACATTGAGTGACGAAGCGGTGTCAACAAGCACATTTGACAAAGCATCTTCCTTACAGTTCATTGAAATATGCAAAGCCAGGTTATGATTTCTCCCCTCCTCAGGGAGTTCTTCATCACAGAAGCTCAAATTATTGCATAAAGTGATGTTAGCTACAATATGATCAAACTGATCCACAGTAACATCTTGCTCTACATATGCCTATTCAAGAACTCTCTGTAGTACTTCTATGTGTGCTTCAGAATTCAAAAGCAGAGACAACACGAAAATCTTTGAGGGAGTCTGGAGCAGCTGTTCCACCACATTAAATTCACTCCTTTTGATTAATCGGGGTACCTCATCATCATCATTGGCTTTCAAGTTGCTGGACTCCCCAGACTTATCCTTTAAACAACCAACTGGATCTACATTAGGTACCTCCGCTTTCTTACAAACAATCATTTCCTTTTAACTTTCTGGGATGACTGGCCCAAACACTCGACCACTGCGGGTCACCTTCGTAACATCATCAATGCTCACTACTGAACTAGTCGTAGGTAACGGGACCGCTTGACCATTCTTCATCATTGTAGCATTATACTGGTACAGTACAGCCTTATCAGATGCATACGGGACTGGGCCCGCTAACCGTATTACCAACGGCGATACTGACCTTTGACTGACATTCTTGTTGCTGCTATCATACTGGATTACCAACCGCTCTTGCTGCTTGAAAACGAGCACTATGACATTGACGTCGTCATCTACATGACGGGATCGAACAATCTGAATCATGCCTTCATCCATCAGGCGCCGGATGTCCCTTTTCACTACATCACACCCTCTTGGGTTCACACTACACACAACACAACCATCTGTAAGAACAAAATGAGTTCTACAATAGAATTCCAAGATTTTGATGATAACAAAGGATGAAACCAAAAATGGCACCCTAACGAAATTTTTCTGTGTGCAGGACTCTGAACATCAACGAAGGACTCTGATCATTTTATCAGATACAAACATTGATCAGATACAAAGTGCTAGAAGATCAGACGCATCTGAGGAAGAAGTGCGCCCAAGAAGTTCTGAATCTAAGCAAAGCAAGACAATAATAAGAACCAGAAGCTCTAACATCCACTGGTCTTAGTTCTGATGATCTAGAAGACTAGTACTTTGAGAAGCTCTGATGTAACTTCAACATAATCTCCTTCTAATGTATGACTCCGATATAACAAACACTCTGATGAAGATTCACCAAATTCATAAAGAGTAACGGAAAGAATTTCTCAATATGGAAATGAAGTTTTTTAAGAAAGAAGTTATTCAGGGAGACAAAATGGTTATGGAAAGAAACACAGAAGTAATGACATTGAATGCTCATCAAAGACCAATATTCTATCATCACTCCAACGGTCCTTCTCTCTACTATATAAAGGACAGCCTACCTCATTGAGAGATACAACAACAACGCACAGAAAAAGTCATTCATATTCTCTCTCAACTTTCACGAGCTACTGCTCATACATGAAAACTCTTGCTCAAAATATTCTGCTGTAATACTTGCTTACTCTTAGAAGCACTTTCTATTACAAATTTATTTTGCTAAATTGCTTTTGTTCCTCAAGTGACTTTGCGTAGTCTGTATACTTGAGAGGACTAAGAGATCATTCTCTTAGACGTTTGGTTGTATTAATCTTTCAAGATTAGTGGATTAAGTCCTTTTTTGAAGGCAAAATCACCTTGGCCGGGTGGACTGGCGTAGCTTTGTTTTATAAGCGAACCAGTATAAAATTCTGTGTGTTCTTACTTTTGAAAAAGCTTTTAATTTCTAAAACAATTCAAACCCCCCTTTCTTGTTTTTCTCACCTTCAGTTGGTATCAGAGCTTCGGCTCTGTTATTGATTTTCTAATCAAACACTTAACAGTGTAGAGAGATCCAGAACGAGAAAAATATGGCAAACACCAATGATAGAGATAGTTACAACGCTAAGCCTCCAGTCTTTGATGGAGAGAAATTCAATTACTGGAAAGATAGAATTGAAAGTTTCTTCCTGGGCTACGACGCTGATCTCTGGGAAATTGTCACAGTTGGATACATACCACCTGTAACAAATGCTGGAGTTGCCATCCCCAAAGGCAAAATGACAGATGATCAGAAGCGCGAATTCAAGAATCATCACAAAGCCAGAACGATACTTCTCAATTCCATATCCTACAATGAGTATGAAAAAATCACCAACAGGGAAACAACTAAAGAAATACTTGACTCCCTGAGGATGAGTCATGAAGGAAACTCTCAAGTCAAAGAAACAAAGGCTCTGGCTCTAATCCAGAAATATGAAGCCTTCAAAATGGAGGATGATGAAGCTGTAGAGGTAATGTTCTCTAGATTCCAAACTTTAATTGTAGGTCTCAAAGTGCTAGACAAAGGATACACAACTGGTCACAACCTTAAAGCTATCAAAGGATCTCAACAACAACAGCCTTGAAGAACTTGTCAGTTCACTCAGAAGCCATGAGATAGAACTGGAGGAAGACAAGCCTCAGTAGAAGGTCAAGTCTGTAGCACTAAAGTCTAGATCTGAAAGGCGCAAGTCTGACAGAAACAAATCCTTCCAGGCCGAAGAAGAAGACGTTGATGACTCTGAAAAGGAAGATTCTGACGATGAGGAAGAATTATCCCTTCGGACCAAAAGAGTAAAACAACTCTGGAGAAAAAGGAATAATAACTTCAGAAAGCCAATATCCAAAGGAGATCGATCAGAATCAACCTCAAAAGGTAAATCTAACAAAGATGTTAGGTGTTATGAATGTAAGGAAACAAGTCATTACAAAAACGAGTGTCCCAAGCTAAAGAAAGATAGTTCCAGAAAAGAGAACTTCAATAAAAAATCCTTCAGAACCAAAAAGGGACTGATGGCTACCTAGGACGACAGTGAATCTGACTCATCAGAATCAGAATCTAATGAACAGGCAAATGTGGCACTCATGGCTACCACCTCCAAGAATACTTCAGACGAAGAATCTGAATCTGAAGAGGTATTTTCTGAACTTTCTCGATCTGACCTAGAATCATGCCTGTCTGAAATTCTAAACTCACATCAGAAACTCAAACAAAAATTTAAAGCTATAAAAGGTGTTCTTGAAGAAACACTAGAAGAATGTGGCAAACTTGAGATAACAATTTTAGAACTAAAAGAAGAAAATAGAACCTTGATATTAGAAAGAGATTCAACAAAGAAAAATTGCTCAAAACTTGAAGAAGCGTTATCTCAAGCTCCACAAACATCAAACACAATAATTTATGAATATGAAAAATCATTTCAAAAGTTTCTGAAAAATGGGATAGAGAGGAGCAAAATGGCATCCATGATTTATGGGGTCAGTCAGAACAATAGAAGAGGAAATTGGGTATGATCCTAGTGAAGATAAAACTTCTACTAATGACCAACCTAAATCTCCATTTTCATATCACTATAACATACACAAGCACAACGATTTAATAATGCTAGAAAACCCAAAGTGTTAAGAAACTCTGGGAAAACTAATCACAAAGGACCCAAAAGATTCTGGGTACCAAAGGATAAGATTGTTTATGTTGCAGATATCTTATGCAGCAGAGTTAAAACACTAGTCATGGTACCTGTAGCGGTGTATTCGTCGCTATATGATTTATTTATTAATTCAAAAGCAAAGCATACAATGAATCGAGTCGCCACCGCACTTTTATTTATCCAAAGGACTGGCTAAAAAGCGAACAAAAGCCTAAGAAGTTTTACACATAGAAAACTAATGAAAGATCAGAGAGTCTGGGTAAGGGGTAAATTACGCAATGGGAAGGTGTTAGGCACCCACTACGTCCTAGGTACTCCTAGGGAGCCCTTTTCACACTTGTTGTATAAAATTGTTATTTGTTATGAAATATTTATTGTGCAAACATGAATGGGATGATGAGAAAAGAATATATAATTTTTATTGTTTTTTGTGTTCGAACGGATGAACCCGTTGCCTACGTACCTTCCATCAAAGGTAAGGATCAAAACGCCGTAGTTCGGCTAAAAGATTTCCAAAAGTTAGTGGATTCAATTTTAAACACAAGCCTTAAGGTCTTACGTTATCCACGGGAGAAAACTCAACCTTATAAAACAACGAGTCCACCATGTGAGAAAAGCTTCAACTTGCTAGTGAAGGGTTAACCCTATAATAAGCAAGGAAGACTTACAATTCAATCAACTAAGGACAAATAGGTGAGATTAACATCAACCAACTAGGATAAATCAAATCTATGGCTAATGCATGAAAACTTAGCAAGAATGGACAAAGCCACAAAATAATTGAATGGGTGAAGTTAATTGATTATGATTATTCACAAAAGGAGGGTCAAAGTATGATTAAGATTGATTCAAAAGAAGTATTATGAAATGGAGTTTGAAAAGGTCAAGGACTTAGGGTCCAGGTTTCTAATTTGAAAGCATGAAGATGTTTGCACAATATTTATCTCAAGTTTTGAAAGTAATGTGTGAAAAGGTTTAGGACAAAGAGGGATGAATGGATGAAGATGGAGTGTAAAACTTCCTAGAAGGTTCACCTCTTGAAATCATATAGAAGATGACTCAAGTGTGTCCTTTGGAATAGGCAATAAGCAATAGCAAACAAGCAAAGCAAAAGAGGAAAATCAACAAAAGCGGATACCGGATGCCAATCACTGGACTTATACCAATCTCCTAAAACAGAACTGGATATCAGAGGCCACTTTATGGACTTATACCAATCTCCTCAACAAAGAAATAAAAGGTGGATACCGGATGCCAATCTATCTGGACTTATACCAATCTCCAACAACAAAGTAAACACTTGGATGTCAGATGCCAATCTATCTGGACTTATACCAATCTCCAACAACAAAGCAAACACTTGGATGTCTGATGCCAATCTATCTGGGCTTACCAATCTCCAACAACAAAGCAAACACTTGGATGTTTGATGCCAATCTATCTGGGCTTACTCTAACCTCCAACATATGCTCATAGGAAAACAAATGCCAAATTACATGGACTTACAATTGCATCCTCACATAAATCAAACAAATGCATCAAGCAAAGAGAAGATGAGTGGCCAATGAGATGGTCTTATACTCACTTCCATATGATAGGAACAATGGCCAATGAATGGTCTTACAATTGTCCTCAATGGGCAAACAACAAAGATATGTCACAAAGACAAATGAAATGATCATGCACTAATGAGCAATTAATGATGATAAATGCACAAAGCATACAAGCAGACATGTGCAAATGAACTAAGTAATCAGTCAACTAAAGTCATTCAGCACACTCTATAACCAAACAATTAGGCTCATACAAAAGGGTAGGCATTGAAGCCAACTGGAATAGGGTTAATGGTGCTCTTAACCTTGACATTGAGAGCCAAGGTGAAGCAGATGAAAGGATATGAGGGGTGTGCCTCATGCTCTTATCCCTGGTCAGGGAGAGCTTTGAATATCAGAAGGTGTGGGAGTTCAGAAAGATGGAACTCTCTCCACAAGTTAGACTCGATAGATCTTGGGTTTTTACTCACTATGCATCAACACATGTGGTGTGAGCAAGGTGAGTGACTCACAGAATAGTAGGAGATAGGCTACATATCTCTTTTGTTCTACCAATTGCCTTATTCAAAGGACTTTTCCTGCTTGGGACAAAAGTAAACAAACACAATCATCGCCTCTTAAGGAGGACTTCAGACAGTTGCCTGGCCAAGTAACAGGCCAGGTCTTCCAGACTACATGAAGACAAGAGATTCTACCTCAATGCAAATGCTATCAAGCAAAGCAATGCAAGTTCTCAAAGAACTAAGCAACTAATGGTACCTGAAACCAGTCAAACAAAATTAGTATACAATTCAAACTCAAAACCAATATAAGATAAGGATCAACAGTCAACACAATCAGTCAAATGTGCAATGCACAAATCTCAAAGCATATGAGCTAAGCATCCTACAAAACAAACAAGTTAGTTCATGATAATCAATCAAACTTAATCAACTTGCATAAGTCTCCTTAAGGCATTTGCTTCTTAACCTGAAAAGCAAACTTAAACATGAGAAACAAGACCACTAGGACAAGCCTAGGGTCAAAAAGAGATAAGAAATCCAAAACAGCAAGTGAAAGCTATCCAAAATCAAGGTCAAATAATTAAGAAACAAACCCAAGTGGTTTCATATTCATATCATTCATCATTATCATTTCACAAACAAATTAGGTCAAAGCATGTCATATAGAACCTCAAAGAAGTCAACAGAATGATTCAACTCAAATCCAATCACAAACATTTCAATAAATCCTCAAATAATTCATGATCAAACATCATCCATATCATGATAAGCATACCAAATTTCAGCTCATTTGGATCAAGGGAAGTAGGTCAATGAAAATCAGAAAGTCAAAGCAAGTTCAAGCAAACTCATACAAAGCATCAAAACATGCACCAACTTCAATTAATCATAAAACAAGGACAACACATGATAAATGAATGGGACTAAAACCATGACAAACTTTAAGATGTCTACAATTCACATGTCAAATTTCAAGTCCATCCAATTAATAACCAGAATTTCACAAATCAAATAACATCATGTGTCACAAGGGGTCAACAATTTGGTCAAACATGGGAGAAAATTCCAATCAAATAGGAAATGCCATCAATAATTCCAGGAAAATTCACATGTATTCTCAACATCCATGAGTATCTTCATGCAAAAATCCAGACCATTTTTAGTTCAATAAGCATGGTAATTAAAATCATGAAGTTGGACATGAATGGTGTGACACAAATTGTCACATCTCTATTCAAAAAATCATATCTCATCAACCAACAATGATAAATTCACAAACTCTATACCAAAATCACCATGAACATGTCTAGTTTAAGCACAAAACATTTCAGCCTCATTGGATTAAGTATCATCATTTCATAAGAAAAATGGCATGGCATACACAAAATGGACACACATGAACAAACCCTAGCACATTTAAAAATCCACACGTGCAAAAAATCTGGAAAAATCACCATAATAAACTAGAGATCAAGAGGAGCATTTCACAAAAAATCCCATCAAATTTGGATTAAAATTGAAGATCTTATGAATTTTCTAAGTTGCCATGCCAAATGAAATAAGTATTGAAAAAAAAGAAATGGATTAAATGAATTTATTAAACGGCAGTGGCATAATCGTAAATATGGGACTCACTAAGTGAAACGCCGCGTTTCACTTAGTGAGGTGGCACGCAGCTATTCGCTTCATGGGGCGGAAACGGGAAAACACATGCAAACGTGGGTTTTGGAGATCTGGCACGGGTTTTGAGCGAAAATATTAGGGTTTGGCCGTGTTCTTCAATATTTTTCTCAGATTTTCCAGCAAGAACAAATTGCAACCAAAATCAACAATCGATATACCATTGTGTTCATCTAACAAAGTACATCAACATTCCAACATTCATTTTCATTAATTCAAGCTAACAAGGAAGAACTAAGCACAAACACATTTGACCAATCAAACTTTAAATCGATGTTTCTCTCTCAATATTCAACCATTTCTCACGATTCAAGTTTCATTGCAATCAGCATGGAGAGATCTTTAATAAGCATAGCATGATTTGGACAAAGATGTGATTCGAATCTTACCTGATTTGAAGAGCAATATGGAATTCGTGGGTTCTTTGGTCACAACAAGCTGAAACAGATGCTTAGTGATGTTCCAGATGATGAATGGACAATGGATTTTAGCTCAACAAACCCTGAGGCAGCCCCAATCAATATCTGCCATGGAAGGAAGCTTCAATGCAACAGTATGGAAATGGCTTTACAGTTGTGATTCTATGCTTGCAAAGGCTTCCAAAAGGATGGTGGGTGATGGTCCAATACACAGCAGCACGAATCCTTTGACAATTTTTCAGAAAAGTTCAAGTGAAGGATGAGAGTTTTTTGAGATAAATATGTTCAGATCTAATTTGTGAAATAGTGGCTAGGGTTTTTCAATCAGAAATGAGTCATATATACTCTGTTTAATAATGCATAAGCTTGGTTAGTGGAATGGTAATCACATTAGCTCAAATGAAGTGTTTTGGTTAATTGGTGAAATCCACTCAAATTGCATGTGCATGGCATGCTACAGTGCAAAATGGGCTTAGGCAACACATCCCAAATGAGATTTCTGAACATTTACAATTGGTAGAATGTGTAGGAAATGGTTAATTTGAAAGTTCATTTATCACCCCTCTCTTTTTTAATTCAATGCACTTGAAAAAGGCCATTTTGATTGGATGACTTTTGGTGAAATGTGATGAAGGATTTGGATAGAGCATATCAAATGTGACTTGTAGCAAAAAACCTCACTCAATTTGGCCAAATGGTTTGAAAGTTATCTCACTTTGAAGTTCAAAAAAATCTTGAGAATGATTTGATCATAACTTGCCAACCACACATGAGAAATGAGTGTTCTTGGACTTTTTGGAAATGGGAGAACAAGATCTTCAACTTTCATGTTGGACAAAATTCATTTGAAGCTTGTATGATGAAGTAATTTTGAGGAGAAGAACTTTCCATTTTTGGCAAATTCCAATTACAGGTCAACTTACTATTTTTGGAAACTTCTTGTCTGACTTTAAATTCTTCATTGTGGGTGTTTGACATGTTATATGAGGCTTATATGGACATGAATGAGACTTATCAAACCAATTCCCACCATCAAATCACTGATTAAATGCACAGTTGACCACAGTTGACTTTGCTAGGGTTTTGGTTGACTGAACCATGTTCTGATGAATTCCAAGCCCCTACCACTTGAGATCTTGATTCAAAATGATGTCACAACTCATATGAACTCTTGATGAATGATCATGGTGCCCAAATTCTTCAAGAATGGCCACCATCTATTGCTCAATGATTGTTTTGACTGATTTGACCTAGCTGGCTTCATCTGCAAGTAGCATGGTTAGATGACAATATTTTTGTACCTTTGGTTGATAAACAAATGAAAAGCAATGATATACAAATGCAATACATGCTTGGTGATCAAGAACCACACTCACAAGATAACCCACCCACTAGGAGGGAAGCAAAGGTGCACAAAGATCCTTTAGGCAATGATATGATATGATATGATGCCATGAGGGATCTTAGGGACAAAATTGGGGTCTTACAGATGCCCCTATTTAAGGTCATTCTAGCCGGAGAAGTGAAGTTTAGAAATCTTCATCTCGACGCGGTAGAATGGGCTTAAATAATAGTAATGAGACATATTTTGGTCCCTAAGAGACCTCATGATGCAAATGTATGCATGCAAAAGACACAAATTCTGTGGGGATACAGTTCACACAGAAGAAAAGACGATCCATCGGAGTAATACACTCACCAGGAACAGAGACTCTAACAAGACTCTTATTGGGGATAGTAAAAGAAAAAGAATTCGTGAACAGGACACGACTTCAAGTTGGGGAAAAACAAAACTGACACAGCGTGAACATGACACGACTTTGATTAGGGTAATAGAGATCAGACTGGAGACCTCACTGGGGAGTGAAGGACTCACACTGGGGAAAAGAAAATTCCAAAGGAAGAACATCCATTGGAGAGACACAAGCTGACTCTTGGGGATAAGCAACAGGGAACTCCACTGAGGAAGCACCAAAGAATTGAGGTGTTACCGGCATAAGGGTAACAAACTCAGGAAGAATGAATATCTAAGACCGGTATAATGGTGAGAGATATCAATCAACCAAACGTCTGAGAAAGACCTGAAAAAGGTACATAAACTCAGGAAAATCTGACTCCACAAGGGACCAAAGTCATAATAGGGAGCAGAAAGGAAGGAAACCAGGGATACCGAGGTATATAATAGGTGACCGACCAAAGCGTGAATTGGTATATATGCCAAAACACTCATCATCCGAAAGGAGGGCTTGAAAAAGCAAATCGACTTACAGGACGGACATTCGAATCCACAACGAGAAAACGAACCTTACCCAATTGGGGACACAAGCCCAAAGAGTGCATGAGATATAATATCCATTACCGGCAGACCGTGGATAAGAAAACTCGCATGAGATATATTATCTATTACTGTCAAAACGTAGATAATAAACTCGCATGGTAAGAAACACCAGAGATACCGAGGTATATAATAGGTGATCTTCCGAACACGTGAATTGGTATATGTGCCAAAACACTCATCATCCGAAACACAAACTGGTTTAAGGATGGATATTCGATTCTACACAGAATACGAATCTTGCTCAGCTGGGGAAAATCAACAAAGGATTCCAACTAAAGAGCGCATGAGACATATTATTCATTACCGGCAGACCGTGAATAATATACTCGAAAGGAAAAGACATCAGAGATACCGAAGTATATAATAGGTGACTAACCAAAAAGAGAGACAATCGATACCAAGCATCCGGGTAAACGAAAGACAACTCAAAGGGATAAATTGCAAGCATCCGGCAATTATCCAATAACAAAAATTCGACTCCGCAAAGGGAAATAACGAAACTTACTCGACCAGGGAAACACAAAAGGCTTCGACTGAAGAGTGCATGAGATATATTATTCATTACCGGCAGACCGTGAATAACATACTCGCATGGAAGATTATCCACAACCGGTTATTGGGTTAATGAAGGATAAATCAACCGAAAAGAAAGGCATCGGGATACCAAACTAGGTATATAATGATGACCAATCAAAGGGGAACAACAACATTACCAACACAAGGGTAAATGAAAGGAGACCCGCTGGGGATGAATTGCAAGCATCCGACAATTATCCAAAATTGTACCACAAGGCACAAACTCCGCTGAGGAGAAAGAATCAACACTTGGGATTTACAACTACCGAATACGGGGTAGAAGACCACAAACTCAACTGGGGATAGAAATCACCACAGGGAGACATCAACTCTGTTAGGGATAAAACCACAACAACAGAAATCCACTTACAATCAGGACGAACCACAAAGGTTACCTCTGTAAGGGGAAAAGAGATAGGACTTACAACTACCGAATACGAGGTAATAGCCATACTCTGATGGGGATAACCATGAATTAGGGTTTACATCTACCGAATAAGGGGTAGAAAAACCAAAAATCTTGTCGAGGAATAAAAGGTATATAACCACCAATTCCGCTGAAAGGGCAAAGAAAATAGGACTTACAACTACCGGTATAAGGGTAGAGGCCCGAAAAAAACTCTGCTGGGGAACAACCCACTAGGAAGCACAAGACAATTGACAAATAGCCAATCCGGGAATAATCCACAACGGGAAAACGAACCTTACCCAATTGGGGACACAAGCCCAAAGAGTGCATGAGATATAATATCCATTACCGGCAGACCGTGGATAAGAAAACTCGCATGAGATATATTATCTATTACTGTCAGAACGTAGATAATAAACTCGCATGGTAAGAAACACCAGAGATACCGAGGTATATAATAGGTGATCTTCCGAACACGTGAATTGGTATATGTGCCAAAACACTCATCATCCGAAACACAAACTGGTTTAAGGATGGATATTCGATTCTACACAGAATACGAATCTTGCTCAGTTGGGGAAAATCAACAAAGGATTCCAACTAAAGAGCGCATGAGACATATTATTCATTACCGGCAGACCGTGAATAATATACTCGAAAGGAAAAGACATCAGAGATACCGAAGTATATAATAGGTGACTAACCAAAAAGAGAGACAATCGATACCAAGCATCCGGGTAAACGAAAGACAACTCAAAGGGATAAATTGCAAGCATCCGGCAATTATCCAATAACAAAAATTCGACTCCGCAAAGGGAAATAACGAAACTTACTCGACCAGGGAAACACAAAAGGCTTCGACTGAAGAGTGCATGAGATATATTATTCATTACCGGCAGACCGTGAATAACATACTCGCATGGAAGATTATCCACAACCGGTTATTGGGTTAATGAAGGATAAATCAACCGAAAAGAAAGGCATCGGGATACCAAACTAGGTATATAATGATGACCAATCAAAGGGGAACAACAACATTACCAACACAAGGGTAAATGAAAGGAGACCCGCTGGGGATGAATTGCAAGCATCCGACAATTATCCAAAATTGTACCACAAGGCACAAACTCCGCTGAGGAGAAAGAATCAACACTTGGGATTTACAACTACCGAATACGGGGTAGAAGACCACAAACTCAACTGGGGATAGAAATCACCACAGGGAGACATCAACTCTGTTAGGGATAAAACCACAACAACAGAAATCCACTTACAATCAGGACGAACCACAAAGGTTACCTCTGTAAGGGGAAAAGAGATAGGACTTACAACTACCGAATACGAGGTAATAGCCATACTCTGATGGGGATAACCATGAATTAGGGTTTACATCTACCGAATAAGGGGTAGAAAAACCAAAAATCTTGTCGAGGAATAAAAGGTATATAACCACCAATTCCGCTGAAAGGGCAAAGAAAATAGGACTTACAACTACCGGTATAAGGGTAGAGGCCCGAAAAAAACTCTGCTGGGGAACAACCCACTAGGAAGCACAAGACAATTGACAAATAGCCAATCCGGGAATAATCCACAACGGGAAAACGAACCTTACCCAATTGGGGACACAAGCCCAAAGAGTGCATGAGATATAATATCCATTACCGGCAGACCGTGGATAAGAAAACTCGCATGAGATATATTATCTATTACTGTCAGAACGTAGATAATAAACTCGCATGGTAAGAAACACCAGAGATACCGAGGTATATAATAGGTGATCTTCCGAACACGTGAATTGGTATATGTGCCAAAACACTCATCATCCGAAACACAAACTGGTTTAAGGATGGATATTCGATTCTACACAGAATACGAATCTTGCTCAGCTGGGGAAAATCAACAAAGGATTCCAACTAAAGAGCGCATGAGACATATTATTCATTACCGGCAGACCGTGAATAGTATACTCGAAAGGAAAAGACATCAGAGATACCGAAGTATATAATAGGTGACTAACCAAAAAGAGAGACAATCGATACCAAGCATCCGGGTAAACGAAAGACAACTCAAAGGGATAAATTGCAAGCATCCGGCAATTATCCAATAACAAAAATTCGACTCCGCAAAGGGAAATAACGAAACTTACTCGACCAGGGAAACACAAAAGGCTTCGACTGAAGAGTGCATGAGATATATTATTCATTACCGGAAGACCGTGAATAACATACTCGCATGGAAGATTATCCACAACCGGTTATTGGGTTAATGAAGGATAAATCAACCGAAAAGAAAGGCATCGGGATACCAAACTAGGTATATAATGATGACCAATCAAAGGGGAACAACAACATTACCAACACAAGGGTAAATGAAAGGAGACCCGCTGGGGATGAATTGCAAGCATCCGGCAATTATCCAAAATTGTACCACAAGGCACAAACTCCGCTGAGGAGAAAGAATCAACACTTGGGATTTACAACTACCGAATACGGGGTAGAAGACCACAAACTCAACTGGGGATAGAAATCACCATAGGGAGACATCAACTCTGTTAGGGATAAAACCACAACAACAGAAATCCACTTACAATCAGGACGAACCACAAAGGTTACCTCTGTAAGGGGAAAAGAGATAGGACTTACAACTACCGAATACGAGGTAATAGCCATACTCTGATGGGGATAACCATGAATTAGGGTTTACATCTACCGAATAAGGGGTAGAAAAACCAAAAATCTTGTCGAGGAATAAAAGGTATATAACCACCAATTCCGCTGAAAGGGCAAAGAAAATAGGACTTACAACTACCGGTATAAGGGTAGAGGCCCGAAAAAAACTCTGCTGGGGAACAACCCACTAGGAAGCACAAGACAATTGACAAATAGCCAATCCGGGAATAATCCACAACGGGAAAACGAACCTTACCCAATTGGGGACACAAGCCCAAAGAGTGCATGAGATATAATATCCATTACCGGCAGACCGTGGATAAGAAAACTCGCATGAGATATATTATCTATTACTGTCAGAACGTAGATAATAAACTCGCATGGTAAGAAACACCAGAGATACCGAGGTATATAATAGGTGATCTTCCGAACACGTGAATTGGTATATGTGCCAAAACACTCATCATCCGAAACACAAACTGGTTTAAGGATGGATATTCGATTCTACACAGAATACGAATCTTGCTCAGCTGGGGAAAATCAACAAAGGATTCCAACTAAAGAGCGCATGAGACATATTATTCATTACCGGCAGACCGTGAATAATATACTCGAAAGGAAAAGACATCAGAGATACCGAAGTATATAATAGGTGACTAACCAAAAAGAGAGACAATCGATACCAAGCATCCGGGTAAACGAAAGACAACTCAAAGGGATAAATTGCAAGCATCCGGCAATTATCCAATAACAAAAATTCGACTCCGCAAAGGGAAATAACGAAACTTACTCGACCAGGGAAACACAAAAGGCTTCGACTGAAGAGTGCATGAGATATATTATTCATTACCGGCAGACCGTGAATAACATACTCGCATGGAAGATTATCCACAACCGGTTATTGGGTTAATGAAGGATAAATCAACCGAAAAGAAAGGCATCGGGATACCAAACTAGGTATATAATGATGACCAATCAAAGGGGAACAACAACATTACCAACACAAGGGTAAATGAAAGGAGACCCGCTGGGGATGAATTGCAAGCATCCGACAATTATCCAAAATTGTACCACAAGGCACAAACTCCGCTGAGGAGAAAGAATCAACACTTGGGATTTACAACTACCGAATACGGGGTAGAAGACCACAAACTCAACTGGGGATAGAAATCACCACAGGGAGACATCAACTCTGTTAGGGATAAAACCACAACAACAGAAATCCACTTACAATCAGGACGAACCACAAAGGTTACCTCTGTAAGGGGAAAAGAGATAGGACTTACAACTACCGAATACGAGGTAATAGCCATACTCTGATGGGGATAACCATGAATTAGGGTTTACATCTACCGAATAAGGGGTAGAAAAACCAAAAATCTTGTCGAGGAATAAAAGGTATATAACCACCAATTCCGCTGAAAGGGCAAAGAAAATAGGACTTACAACTACCGGTATAAGGGTAGAGGCCCGAAAAAAACTCTGCTGGGGAACAACCCACTAGGAAGCACAAGACAATTGACAAATAGCCAATCCGGGAATAATCCACAACGGGAAAACGAACCTTACCCAATTGGGGACACAAGCCCAAAGAGTGCATGAGATATAATATCCATTACCGGCAGACCGTGGATAAGAAAACTCGCATGAGATATATTATCTATTACTGTCAGAACGTAGATAATAAACTCGCATGGTAAGAAACACCAGAGATACCGAGGTAT
This sequence comes from Lathyrus oleraceus, assembly GCF_024323335.1. Taxonomy (NCBI): domain Eukaryota; kingdom Viridiplantae; phylum Streptophyta; class Magnoliopsida; order Fabales; family Fabaceae; genus Lathyrus; species Lathyrus oleraceus. The sequence continues at coordinate 431,604,720 of NC_066585.1, read as the reverse complement.
ATAATAGGTGATCTTCCGAACACGTGAATTGGTATATGTGCCAAAACACTCATCATCCGAAACACAAACTGGTTTAAGGATGGATATTCGATTCTACACAGAATACGAATCTTGCTCAGCTGGGGAAAATCAACAAAGGATTCCAACTAAAGAGCGCATGAGACATATTATTCATTACCGGCAGACCGTGAATAATATACTCGAAAGGAAAAGACATCAGAGATACCGAAGTATATAATAGGTGACTAACCAAAAAGAGAGACAATCGATACCAAGCATCCGGGTAAACGAAAGACAACTCAAAGGGATAAATTGCAAGCATCCGGCAATTATCCAAAAACAAAAATTCGACTCCGCAAAGGGAAATAACGAAACTTACTCGACCAGGGAAACACAAAAGGCTTCGACTGAAGAGTGCATGAGATATATTATTCATTACCGGAAGACCGTGAATAACATACTCGCATGGAAGATTATCCACAACCGGTTATTGGGTTAATGAAGGATAAATCAACCGAAAAGAAAGGCATCGGGATACCAAACTAGGTATATAATGATGACCAATCAAAGGGGAACAACAACATTACCAACACAAGGGTAAATGAAAGGAGACCCGCTGGGGATGAATTGCAAGCATCCGGCAATTATCCAAAATTGTACCACAAGGCACAAACTCCGCTGAGGAGAAAGAATCAACACTTGGGATTTACAACTACCGAATTCGGGGTAGAAGACCACAAACTCAACTGGGGATAGAAATCACCATAGGGAGACATCAACTCTGTTAGGGATAAAACCACAACAACAGAAATCCACTTACAATCAGGACGAACCACAAAGGTTACCTCTGTAAGGGGAAAAGAGATAGGACTTACAACTACCGAATACGAGGTAATAGCCATACTCTGATGGGGATAACCATGAATTAGGGTTTACATCTACCGAATAAGGGGTAGAAAAACCAAAAATCTTGTCGAGGAATAAAAGGTATATAACCACCAATTCCGCTGAAAGGGCAAAGAAAATAGGACTTACAACTACCGGTATAAGGGTAGAGGCCCGAAAAAAACTCTGCTGGGGAACAACCCACTAGGAAGCACAAGACAATTGACAAATAGCCAATCCGGGAATAATCCACAACGGGAAAACGAACCTTACCCAATTGGGGACACAAGCCCAAAGAGTGCATGAGATATAATATCCATTACCGGCAGACCGTGGATAAGAAAACTCGCATGAGATATATTATCTATTACTGTCAGAACGTAGATAATAAACTCGCATGGTAAGAAACACCAGAGATACCGAGGTATATAATAGGTGATCTTCCGAACACGTGAATTGGTATATGTGCCAAAACACTCATCATCCGAAACACAAATTGGTTAAAGGATGGATATTCGATTCTACACAGAATACGAATCTTGCTCAGCTGGGGAAAATCAACAAAGGATTCCAACTAAAGAGCGCATGAGACATATTATTCATTACCGGCAGACCGTGAATAATATACTCGAAAGGAAAAGACATCAGAGATACCGAAGTATATAATAGGTGACTAACCAAAAAGAGAGACAATCGATACCAAGCATCCGGGTAAACGAAAGACAACTCAAAGGGATAAATTGCAAGCATCCGGCAATTATCCAATAACAAAAATTCGACTCCGCAAAGGGAAATAACGAAACTTACTCGACCAGGGAAACACAAAAGGCTTCGACTGAAGAGTGCATGAGATATATTATTCATTACCGGCAGACCGTGAATAACATACTCGCATGGAAGATTATCCACAACCGGTTATTGGGTTAATGAAGGATAAATCAACCGAAAAGAAAGGCATCGGGATACCAAACTAGGTATATAATGATGACCAATCAAAGGGGAACAACAACATTACCAACACAAGGGTAAATGAAAGGAGACCCGCTGGGGATGAATTGCAAGCATCCGACAATTATCCAAAATTGTACCACAAGGCACAAACTCCGCTGAGGAGAAAGAATCAACACTTGGGATTTACAACTACCGAATACGGGGTAGAAGACCACAAACTCAACTGGGGATAGAAATCACCACAGGGAGACATCAACTCTGTTAGGGATAAAACCACAACAACAGAAATCCACTTACAATCAGGACGAACCACAAAGGTTACCTCTGTAAGGGGAAAAGAGATAGGACTTACAACTACCGAATACGAGGTAATAGCCATACTCTGATGGGGATAACCATGAATTAGGGTTTACATCTACCGAATAAGGGGTAGAAAAACCAAAAATCTTGTCGAGGAATAAAAGGTATATAACCACCAATTCCGCTGAAAGGGCAAAGAAAATAGGACTTACAACTACCGGTATAAGGGTAGAGGCCCGAAAAAAACTCTGCTGGGGAACAACCCACTAGGAAGCACAAGACAATTGACAAATAGCCAATCCGGGAATAATCCACAACGGGAAAACGAACCTTACCCAATTGGGGACACAAGCCCAAAGAGTGCATGAGATATAATATCCATTACCGGCAGACCGTGGATAAGAAAACTCGCATGAGATATATTATCTATTACTGTCAGAACGTAGATAATAAACTCGCATGGTAAGAAACACCAGAGATACCGAGGTATATAATAGGTGATCTTCCGAACACGTGAATTGGTATATGTGCCAAAACACTCATCATCCGAAACACAAACTGGTTTAAGGATGGATATTCGATTCTACACAGAATACGAATCTTGCTCAGCTGGGGAAAATCAACAAAGGATTCCAACTAAAGAGCGCATGAGACATATTATTCATTACCGGCAGACCGTGAATAATATACTCGAAAGGAAAAGACATCAGAGATACCGAAGTATATAATAGGTGACTAACCAAAAAGAGAGACAATCGATACCAAGCATCCGGGTAAACGAAAGACAACTCAAAGGGATAAATTGCAAGCATCCCGCAATTATCCAACAACAAAAATTCGACTCCGCAAAGGGAAATAACGAAACTTACTCGACCAGGGAAACACAAAAGGCTTCGACTGAAGAGTGCATGAGATATATTATTCATTACCGGCAGACCGTGAATAACATACTCGCATGGAAGATTATCCACAACCGGTTATTGGGTTAATGAAGGATAAATCAACCGAAAAGAAAGGCATCGGGATACCAAACTAGGTAAATAATGATGACCAATCAAAGGGGAACAACAACATTACCAACACAAGGGTAAATGAAAGGAGACCCGCTGGGGATGAATTGCAAGCATCCGGCAATTATCCAAAATTGTACCACAAGGCACAAACTCCGCTGAGGAGAAAGAATCAACACTTGGGATTTACAACTACCGAATACGGGGTAGAAGACCACAAACTCAACTGGGGATAGAAATCACCACAGGGAGACATCAACTTTGTTAGGGATAAAACCACAACAACAGAAATCCACTTACAATCAGGACGAACCATAAAGGTTACCTCTGTAAGGGGAAAAGTGATAGGACTTACAACTACCGAATACGAGGTAATAGCCATACTCTGATGGGGATAACCATGAATTAGGGTTTACATCTACCGAATAAGGGGTAGAAAAACCAAAAATCTTGTCGAGGAATAAAAGGTATATAACCACCAATTCCGCTGAAAGGGCAAAGAAAATAGGACTTACAACTACCGGTATAAGGGTAGAGGCCCGAAAAAAACTCTGCTGGGGAACAACCCACTAGGAAGCACAAGACAATTGACAAATAGCCAATCCGGGAATAATCCGAAAAGACAGACTGAATCAAGACACGTCCTAATGAGGATGTAACTCAAATAGGAAAATCCATCCCAATATATATGTTGGGAGGAAACGGAAGAAACCGTCATCCACGAGGATATATCTCAGTGGGGAACTGCAGAAGGAAAGATAACATTTTCTGCTTATGGGGCTGACTCTATATGGAGAGATTTAACACCCGACATCTGCTAGGGGAGATCTATTAGGGATCTGCATCACCATAGCAAGGAACAATCAACAAAAGATATATGGCGAGAAATGCAACATGAATATCTGAATGTTTATGAATATGCATGAATATGCGTGATTTATGTTTGATGAATGCTGACAAAACAGACATATCTAACACGAACAGGTCTAGGAATCAAACGCCCGGTACTATACTTCCAGGGAAAAACCAAATGGAAAGTCAATCTGCGGAGATCTACAGGCTATAAAGCATAGATCTGCGGGTACTGTTGGGGAAGCAGAGGCTTAGAGATATCAGGGTACACCAAATCTCTGAATGCTGGATCAGCAAACAACCCAACCAGGGTACAGAAAGTCACAACGGGCGAAACAGCCACCAAGACGAATCTGTTGGGGAACAAGAGAAAATCTCGAAGATCCGCAGGGGATCTCAACATCAACTGAGAAACAAAGAGCTTTGCAACTCCAAACAACTCCGGGGTACAACCCACTGAAGGAGAAAAACATCATCCAAGTAGAATCCAACTGCATAAGCAACTCTACTGGGGAAAACTGCTGCTGGAGAAAACTGAGTCTTCAACAACACTCTGCATGCAACTAAACTGGGGAACAACCCCATCACAAGATCTGGAGAAAGAAGATACAACCAAACCAGGAATATGAACCAAATGTCTTACCTGTTGGAGATCATGCCACCCTTGGGAGAGCACTGAGATACTCTTGAGTATCCTTTCAACCTTATGAATATTCACTTTGTTTAAAACAACAATTTTTGAAAAACTTGATCGTTTAAAACAATGACATTTTATCAATTAAAACATGCAAAACATTTGTTGAATTGAAACAAATAAGAGTGCAAAGCATTGGATAAAAGCTCAAATTCATTTGATGGAATGGTAGCCTGCAAATGGCAAGACTCCATAGATCTGTACAAATTTGAAATCAGTGATATATATTGGAAGAGGGCTACATTGAACATAATGATCCTTTCTCTACCAATTTGAATCTCGATGTATTCGAAGCTTCAGTTTGACGACGAATCGAGAATCCTCTGACGAAAAGACAGCTGGTGAAACAGAAAGTCTTGTCAGGATGCAGTTACTTGCCAAATCCCTAATTTTTGCCTAGATTGCCCCAGAGTGAGGTACTCAACCTAGCGGGATGCAAATATTCTATTTTCAAGTCTCTAATTTTTGCCTGGATTACCCTTTCGGGTTCTCCACCGAGACGCTCATTTTTGCCTAAGCCGCCCTTTCGGGTTTTCAACTTAGCGAGCTATTCTGTTTTTTTTCATTTGCATATACTTTTTTTTTAGGCAAAGTATCTTTTAACTGCATCTGAATTCACAGGACGAGTGAAATCCTCCCCATCCATTGTTGTAAGCATCAAAGCTCCGCCTGAAAAGGCTCTCTTAACAACATATGGACCCTCGTAGTTTGGAGTCCACTTGCCCCTAGAATCGGGCGCGAAAGACAAAACTCTCTTGAGCACGAGGTCACCTTCTCGGAACACACGAGGCTTGACCTTCTTATCGAATGCTTTCTTCATTCTCTGCTGATATAACTGACCATGACACATGGCAGTTAACCGCTTCTCTTCAATCAAATTCAATTGGTCATAACGACTCTGAATCCATTCAGCATCAGTCAACTTGGCTTCCATCAAGACTCTCATTGATGGGATCTCCACCTCTACTGGGAGAACAACTTCCATGCCGTAAACAAGAGAGAAAGGGGTTGCCCCTGTTGAAGTGCGTACAGACGTACGATATCCATGCAAAGCAAATGGCAGCATCTCATGCCAATCTTTGTACGTGACAGTCATCTTCTGGATAATCTTCTTGATATTCTTATTAGCAGCTTCAACAGCCCCATTCATCTTGGGTCTGTAAGGAGAGGAATTATGGTGTGCAATCTTGAATTCAGCGCACAACTCATCCATCATCTTATTATTCAGATTAGATCCATTATCAGTAATGATCCTCTCTGGCACACCATAACGGCAAATCAGCTGGTTCTTGATAAACTTCACAACTACCTGCCTGGTTACATTCGCGTACGAAGCGGCTTCAACCCATTTGGTGAAGTAATCAATTGCTACGAGAATAAACCTGTGTCCGTTGGACGCTTTCGGCTCAATCATGCCGATCATGTCGATCCCCCACATAGAGAAAGGCCATGGTGACGAAATCACATTCAGAAGTGTCGGAGGAATATGAATCTTATCCGCATAAATTTGACACTTGTGACATTTCTTCACATACTTGCAACAGTCAGACTCCATTGTCAGCCAATAGTAGCCTGCTCTCAACATCTTCTTAGCCATGGCATGTCCATTGGAATGAGTACCAAATGAACCCTCATGGACCTCAGTCATCAACAGGTTTGCTTCGTGTCTATCCACGCATCTGAGCAAAATCATGTCGAAATTTCTCTTATACAGCACTTCACCACTGAGGTAGAAACTGCCTGACAACCTTCTCAAAGTTTTCCTATCTTTCACAGATGCCCCAGGCGGGTAGACCTGGTTCTTGAGGAAATTCTTGATATCAAAATACCAAGGCTTGTCGTCTTTCACTTCTTCGATTGCAAATATGTGAGCTGGTCTGTCCAAGCGCATCACAATAATATTGGGGACATCATTCCACCGTCTGACCACAATCATGGAAGCAAGCGTAGCAAGAGCATCTGCCATCCGATTATCCTCTCGAGGAATGTGATAAAATTCAACTTCTGTGAAGAATGTTGAAATTCTTCTTGCATAATCTCTGTACGGAATGAGACCAGGTTGATTCGTCTCCCATTCACCCTTGATCTGATTAACAACCAGGGCCGAATCACCATACACATCAAGATACTTGATTCTCAAATCAATGCATTCTTCAAGTCCCATAATACAGGCTTCATACTCCGCCATATTATTCGTGCATTTGAAAGTTAGCCTTGCTGTAAACGGAATGTGTGAGCCTTGAGGAGTAATGATCACTACCCCAATTCCATTTCCATATTGATTAACAGCGCCATCAAACACCATCGTCCATCTGGAACCAGGTTCCGGACCTTCATCCAGTGTAGGCTCATCGCAATCTTTCATCTTCAAATACAGAATCTCCTCATCCGGGAAGTCATACTGAACAGACTGATGATCTTCGATCGGCTGGTGCGCTAAATGGTCAGGCAAGATACTACCTTTGATAGCTTTCTGAGCTTGATACTCAATATCATACTCAGACAACAACATCTGCCAACGGGCAATCCTCCCAGTTAAAGCAGGCTTCTCGAAGATATACTTAATTGGATCCATTCTGGATATCAACCAAGTTGTATGATTTATCATGTACTGGCGCAAACGCTTAGCAGCCCAAGCTAAAGCACAACACGTCTTCTCAAGCATAGAGTACCGAGACTCACAATCAGTAAACTTCTTACTGAGGTAGTATATAGCAAATTCCTTCTTCCCTGATTCATCTTGTTGACCGAGCACACAACCCATCGAGTCTTCAAGAACTTTCAAATACACAATCAGAGGTCTTCCTTCCACAGGCGGAGACAATATCGGAGGTTCAGACAGATATTCTTTGATACTGTCGAAAGCTTTCTGGCAATCCTCGGTCCAATCATGAGACTGATCTTTCCGAAGGAGCTTGAATATCGGCGCACATGTGGCAGTCATGTGGGATATAAATCTGGAAATGTAGTTCAAGCGGCCAAGAAAACCTCGGACTTGCTTCTCAGTTTTGGGTGCAGGCATCTCTTGTATTGCTTTGACCTTTGCAGGATCAACCTCAATACCTCTTTCACTTACCACAAAACCCAACAATTTGCCGGAACGGACTCCACATGTACACTTGTTCGGATTCAGGCGAAGTTTAAACTTCCTCAAACGCTGAAAAAGCTTCAACAAATGCTCAACATGTTCAACTTCCGTTCGGGACTTAGCAATCATATCGTCAACGTAGACCTCTATCTCCTTGTGCATCATATCATGAAACAAGGTAGTCATAGCTCGTTGATACGTGGCTCCGGCGTTCTTCAAACCGAAGGGCATCACTCGATAACAGAATGTTCCCCAAGGTGTGATGAATGTTGTCTTCTCCATATCCTCGGGTGCCATTTTGATTTGATTATATCCGGAAAATCCGTCCATAAAGGAAAAGACTTTGAATTTAGCTGTATTGTCTACCAACATGTCAATGTGTGGTAGAGGAAAATCGTCTTTCGGGCTAGCCTTATTCAAATCTCTATAATCAACGCACATACGGACTTTTCCGTCCTTCTTAGGAACAGGCACAATATTGGCCACCCATTGAGGATATGTAGAAGTCACCAGAAACCCCGCATCAATTTGCTTCTGAACTTCCTCTTTGATCTTCACTGCCATATCTGGATGAGTTATTCTGAGCTTCTGCTTCACAGGCACGCACTCAGGCTTCAAAGGCAGGAAATGTTGCACAATATCTGTATCTAAACCCGGCATGTCTTCATAGGACCAAGCAAAGATATCTGAATATTCTCGTAGCAAGCTGATCAAATCTTCCTTGACAGACCCTTCAAGAAGTGCCCCAATCTTCACCAGACGAACACAATCCTCAGACCCCAAGTTGACTGTTTCCAAGTCTTCGAGATGCGGCTGAATGATCTTCTCTTCGTGCTCAAGGAGACGGGTAATCTCATCAGGAATCCCCTCAATGTCATCTTCCTCTGCCTTAAATACAGGGAATTTAAAATTGGGAGATGGCGTTGGATCATTATGTTCAATGGGTTTTAGGATCAACCTGCATAATGATTTTGGTTAATGAAAAACTTTTTAGAATTTAAACAAGCAAACCATTATGCAGATGACAAGGATTGCTTTTATTCTTGTTTTTATGGGTTTTTTGTGATCACTGATTTCATGCAAAAAGCAAAAAGTGAAAACAAAGGAAAAACAAATGTTTAACAATGCATTAATTGAATGAAAACATCATTGTATATATGCTTTGCCAACAATGTCATCACTTCTCCTTTTGGCATGGGAGAAAGGTTTTAAACAAAGTGAACAATTACTCTGATCTATGGATGATTGTAGGAACATCTACAGCGACCCAATTGTGGCAGACACCACCAGGAATAACGAAGTTGTTCACGTCCTCTGCATCCTCTTCCAAGATAGCAGCAGCTTCCTCCTCAGGTTGATCATCATGGATGAATCCTCCACTCGTGAACAAACCTTGCTCATTAAATGCCCTAGAACAATAGCCAATGCCAACCCGGGATCTATTGTCTTCAAGCTCGATCACCTTCCCTAATCCAGCAACTACACCACACTCAATGGACAGCTTTGCATCACGGAAGGAAATGAATGAAGGAGACTTTTTCTCGATTGGTTCATCAATAGATAAAGCTTGGAATGGCGTTCCAACTTCATCCTCAGCGTCAATGTACGAGAAAGAAGACAAATGACTAACCAGGAGAGCCTTTTCTCCCCCTACTACAACCAATTTCTTGTTTTTCACAAATTTCAGCTTCTGGTGTATGGTGGATGTCACGGCGCCAGCCTCGTGAATCCATGGTCTGCCTAAGAGACAGCTATAAGATGGGTGGATATCCATTACCTGGAAGGTAACCTGGAAATCACTTGGTCCAATTTTGATAGGGAGATCAACTTCCCCAATCACTGTCTTGCGCGACCCATCGAATGCTTTCCCAACAACCCCACTCTGCCTCATGGGAGGACCTTGATATGACAATCTGGAGAGTGTGGTTTTTGGCAATACATTTAGAGATGATCCAGTGTCCACCAACACATTGGACATTGCATCAGATTTGCAATTCATGGAGATATGTAAAGCCATGTTGTGGTCTCTTCCCTCCTCGGGGAGATCAGCGTCACAAAAGCTCAAAGTGTTGCAAGCGGTAATGTTTGCAACAATACTATCAAATTGCTCAATGGTGACGCCGTGATCAACATACGCCAAATCCAAGACTTTCTGCAGAGCCTCCCTATGGGGTTCCGAATTCAGCAGCAGAGAAAGAATGGAAATCTTGGATGGCGTTTGTAGAAGCTGGTCTACAACGTTGTACTCGCTCTTTCTGATGAGCCTCAGCATCTCATCAGATTCTTCATCTACAATGCCACTCGGGCCAACTGAAGAAACGGGAGTTTTTTGTACAGAGGAGGATGGTTTGGCAACATCAAGTGCCGGATTCTGAATATTCACAGCGGTCCCAACCGGACGCTCAACCGTATCAGAAGCAACAGCCTTAGGAGGCGCAGAAAAAACACGACCATTTCGGGTCAACCCACTTACATCAGCGACGTTGGTCACAGAAGTTGAAGGCAAAGGCACTTCTACCCCATCTTGCACAGCGACAGGATTATATCTGATTGGTACGGCTCTGTCAGATGAATAGGGCACAGGGCCTGCAGGTTTAATGACCAAGGAAGGGGAAACCTTCGGCTTGCTACTATGGTAGCGGATAACAACATGCTCGGGCAGCTTGAACACTGGTGAAATCACATTCACTTCAGGCTCGTCCTTATCAACATTGCGATTTTGCAGAATCTCAATGGTACCCTCATTCAATAGCTCTTGAAGTTCTCGGCGTACCTGGTTGCAACCCAAGCGGTTAACCGAGCAGACGCGACACTTGTCGTGGTTATGCTCCAAGTAGCTGTACTGACACAGCAAACGATGTAATTCAACCAACGACTGCCTAATGTGGCTTACATATCTGACCTTGTACTTCCCAAGGCATTCATGAACCATATTAACCGATTTCCCATGCGCAGGCAATGGGTTCTTGGTGACATTCGGGCCTGAATCTTCAAAGCTCAAGATTCCACATCTCATAAGGTCTTGAACCTTAGTCTTGAGTGGGTAGCAATTCTCAATGTTATGACCCGGAGCACCGGAATGGTAAACACAATGCTGATCTGGTTTATACCACCATTGTGGATTTGCAGGAATGGTAGGAGGATCCCTGGGAGAAACCAATTTCCTTTCCAACAAGGAAGGATAAAGCTCTGCATATGTCATAGGAATTGGATCGAAGTTGATCTTCTTCCTATCATAATTCATGTTAGCTTGATTGGTTGTACTGCCACGAGGCTGGTAAGCCTGTTGCTGTGGACGATGTTGTTGCTGATACTGAGGTTGTTGATATTGTTGTTGATGCTGATATTGCTGATGTTGCTGAGCATTGTCTTTAAAGACAGGTGCTATATGAGCCACCTGGTGCTGATGACCGGCACGACGTGCAGGCTTCCTCTGAGCAGAGGGTCTTCTGTGCTTGGGATGGGATTGCACAGCATGTGCTTCCCCATCCTTTCTCTTAAACGTCCCATATCGTTTAGAGGAAGAGCTCTCATCTTTCGCCAATCGTCCTTCACGGACACCTTCTTCAAGACGCATCCCCATGTTCACCATCTCGGTGAATTCAGAGGGAGCGCTTGCTACCATCCGCTCATAATAGAATGAGCCAAGAGTCTTCAAAAAGATCTTGGTCATTTCTTTCTCCTCCAGCGGTGGAGTAATCTGAGCTGCCAGCTCTCGCCACCTCTGGGCGTACTCCTTGAAAGTTTCCTTGTCCTTCTGCGACATGGACCTGAGTTGATCTCGGTCAGGCGCCATATCGACGTTATACTTGTACTGCTTGACGAAGGCTTCGCCAAGGTCGTTGAAGGATCTGATATTGGCACTGTCCAAGCTCATGTACCATCTGAGCGCGGCACCGGACAGACTGTCTTGGAAATAATGAATCAGAAGCTGATCATTATCAGTCTAGGTAGACATCTTCCTGGTGTACATGACCAGGTGAGCGAGTGGACAGGTGTTCCCTTTATACTTTTCAAAGTCAGGTACTTTGAATTTAATCGGTATCTTCACACCGGGAACAAGGCACAACTCGGCAGCAGACTTGCCGAACAAATCTTTACCTCGAAGAGTCCTCAATTCCTTTCTCAGCTCAAGGAATTGGTCGTTCATGGCGTCCATCTTTTCATGAACGTCTGAGCCCTCAGATGGCTCGGAGTGATAGATGGTGTCGTCTACCCTTGGCATGGTATGCACGACAGGAGGAGCGGGAACAAGGACCGGGCTAGATGCCGGCATATGAGCAAAAGTTGGCGCCGGCAGATCAGGCAAAAAACCTGGAGGCATTCCCCAAGGGAACCCGGGTGGTATAGCATTGGGCACCGGATGAGCACTGACTGGCACAGTCGAAGTGACGACCTCTGAGATGACCGTCCTCTGGGCAGGCGTTGCAGGCGATTGAGCAGGTTGATTTTGAGCAGCGAGGAGTTGCTCCATCAAAGCGCCAAGTCTGACGACCTCTTCTTTCAATTCTCTGTTCTCTTGTTCTAGCTGCTCCATAACTCTTGCAGAATTGACTCGAGTATAATACCGGTGAGTCAGCTTGTCTTCAAAATAAATGAAGAACACAGAGTTAGGACAAGAAGACCAGAAACAAAGGGTACCTGCTTATGCAAAAATGATGCATGAAATGCTTGTGCAGATGCTTTGTTTATTTTCAAGGAACCCTTAGGGTATTATTTGCAATATTTTGAATAGTTGAAGCATTTTAATTTCTCACGGAAAATATTTCATTCAATATATCGAGACAAAGAAGTACAGCATTTTTGATCATTACAAAGAGGAAAGGGAAATAAACATCCTATGGATCCCTAGAAGCTCGGGATGCTGGAAGACGAGAAGTACACAGCTTCTTGATCTCTCTCTCATAGGCCGCTTCCATGTCTGCTTTCTCCTTTGCAAGTCGATCATACCTCCTCTTCCAGAATTTGGAAGACTGAGGAAGCAGAGAGGTCCAAGTGTCGTTCGGATCCAAGCACGTGAAAGGTCTTCTTCTCTCAACTCCTCTACACGTTGGGTAGGGAGGGTTGAAGGCCCAGCCACATCCAACGGTGTAGGTCTCGGATGATCATATGGCATCAAGTACACGGCAGCTCTCTGTCTGACCCAAGAGGTGTATGGCTCCAAAGCAATGCAGTTCTTTGGACCCAACTCATTCCTACTCTTCTTGTGAATACTGCGCCAAGCACGGACAAATCTGGCTTTCAGGCCTTGGGGATCTTTACCCTCCTGGAAGAACACACCTTCTAATAGAATGTTATGAGGTTTATCCTTCAGGGGGAACCCAAGCTGACGTCGTGCGAGAATGGGATTGTAGCTGATCCCACCACATGTGCCAAGAAGAGGCACATTAGGGAATTCACCACAATAGTCAATGATCTGGACGGTATCATACACGCGACCATACCAAGTGATATCATCATTGGTGAGAGACATAAGTCTCTGAGACCACCGTAGACATCCCTTGTTCTCCTTGAAAGCAACTGTCTGCGGCAAGTGCGAAATAAACCACTTGTACAGCAGGGGTAGACAGCAGACAATAACTCCTCCACCCTTTGCGTTCCTCAGATGCAAAGAGACATAGGCATCACCCAACAAAGTCGGAACGGGATTAAGAACTGAGAAGATCCTAATGGCGTTCATGTCCACGAACTTGTCGAAGTTGGGAAACAACACCAATCCATAGATGAGCAGCACAAACAAGGCCTCAAAGGCATCCTCACTCATGGCCTTCCCATAAAAGGTAGCTTGAGCAACGAGGAACTCGGAAGGAAAACCCTGAATTCCGCCTTTGGTAGTCAGATTAGCCCTAATCAAATCTTCATCTATGTGCAACAAATTGGTAATCTCTCGAGCAGTCAGAATACTCTCTAGGCCACTGAACGGCACTTGATCCAGAATCGGGATCCCAATAAGATGAGAATACTCCTCCAAAGTTGGCAGCAACTGGAAATCCGGAAATGAGAAGCAATGATACAGAGGATCATAAAACTGGGCTAGAGTACTCATCAACCCTTCATCAACCTGAGTAGACAGCAGAGGTAGAAGCTTCCCATAGCGAGCTTTGAAACCCAAGGGATCTAATACATAAGATGTCAGATTCCTTAACTCTTTTACATCGGGCTGTCTAAGGCTGTACTTCTTTGTATGCCTTTTTGGTCTTTCCATGTCTGAAAATTTTGCAAACAAACCCTTTTAAGTTCCTTGAATTTTTTTTTTTTTTCTGATGACATGAAGTGCAGATGGATGCATGAATGCATGAATGCAACAATCACACTCAAGGATCAAGCAAGTCACACCAAACAAAGGTCATGGGAAAGCCCAATGTATCCCTAATATCAATCATCCATTTTGGTGGATTTAGGTTTTCACCTTATCGACACCCAAGTTCCATTGATATTAACGGTACATGAACCGGCTCGAACATCCTTAATATCAACCATCCTTTTTGGGGGATTTAGGTTTTATACCTGATCAACGCCCAAGTTCCATTGATATTAAGGTTGTCTGAACGACTCAACCACGAATCACGGGTTTGTTGAGAGTCACGAGCATGGAGTCTCGGTTAAGAACCACCCAAAGGGAGTGTACTAGGGTTTAAACCTGCCAGACATGTTCTACCAGAGGTTCCCATAATCATCGTCCCATCTTTCGAATATTATCGGAGGAACGAATACTCGTATTCCAAAAATATTCTCAAGAGAAACTCTTATGAGTGTAGTATCGCGTAACAATCGCATCAGAACTTACATCTGAACGACCTCCGCACTACGTTCCTAAAAAATAGGCCAAGACGGGTTTGGTAAACTACGGTCCTTGGCTTCTGCGGCACATGATTGAAAGAATAATACCTAACCACAAATAACTTGTGTGACATTATTAATCCAACATGACCTCCACCAAGTGAATGGACTCGCAAGTCAACTGGCTAAGGAATACTCCACACCAGTCAACAAGACTATGCCATTCTCCTATCCTAGAGTGCACTCGAGTTCGGGTACAGAACTCATCTCACAGAGATCACCAAAGCAAACAGCAATTGTATATCAAGCAATTCAAACATTACAATCAATACAGTTATCCCAAACGGTACAAAAATATGTCATATAACAAATAATAATATAGCACACAACAAGGGTGAAAAGTAGGCAATACCACCAAGGATTCGATGTCCCCAGCAGAGTAGCCACTTTTCTGTAGCGGTGTATTCGTCGCTATATGATTTATTGATTAAATCAAAAGCAAAGCATACAATGAATCGAGTCGCCACCGCATTTCTATTTATCCAAAGGACTGGCTAAAAAGCGAACAAAAGCCTAAGAAGTTTTACACATAGAAAACTAATGAAAGATCAGAGAGTCTGGGTAAGGGGTAAATTACGCAATGGGAAGGTGTTAGGCACCCACTACGTCCTAGGTACTCCTAGGGAGCCCTTTTCACACTTGTTGTATAAAATTGTTATTTGTTATGAAATATTTATTGTGCAAACATGAATGGGATGATGAGAAAAGAATATACAATTTTTATTGTTTTTTGTGTTCGAACGGATGAACCCGTTGCCTACGTACCTTCCATCAAAGGTAAGGATCAAAACGCCGTAGTTCGGCTAAAAGATTTCCAAAAGTTAGTGGATTCAATTTTAAACACAAGCCTTAAGGTCTTACGTTATCCACGGGAGAAAACTCAACCTTATAAAGCAACGAGTCCACCATGTGAGAAAAGCTTCAACTTGCTAGTGAGGGGTTAACCCTATAATAAGCAAGGAAGACTTACAATTCAATCAACTAAGGACAAATAGGTGAGATTAACATCAACCAACTAGGATAAATCAAATGTATGGCTAATGCATGAAAACTTAGCAAGAATGGACAAAGCCACAAAACAATTGAATGGGTGAAGTTAATTGATTATGATTATTCACAAAAGGAGGGTCAAAGTATGATTAAGATTGATTCAAAATAAGTATTATGAAATGGAGTTTGAAAAGGTCAAGGACTTAGGGTCCAGGTTTCTAATTTGAAAGCATGAAGATGTTTGCACAATATTTATCTCAAGTTTTGAAAGTAATGTGTGAAAAGGTTTAGGACAAAGAGGGATGAATGGATGAAGATGGAGTGTAAAACTTCCTAGAAGGTTCACCTCTTGAAATCATATAAAAGATGACTCAAGTGTGTCCTTTGGAATAGGCAATAAGCAATAGCAAACAAGCAAAGCAAAAGAGGAAAATCAACAAAAGCGGATACCGGATGCCAATCACTGGACTTATACCAATCTCCTAAAACAGAACTGGATATCAGAGGCCACTCTATGGACTTATACCAATCTCCTCAACAAAGAAATAAAAGGTGGATACCGGATGCCAATCTATCTGGACTTATACCAATCTCCAACAACAAAGCAAACACTTGGATGTCAGATGCCAATCTATCTGGACTTATACCAATCTCCAACAACAAAGCAAACACTTGGATGTCTGATGCCAATCTATCTGGGCTTACCAATCTCCAACAACAAAGCAAACACTTGGATGTCTGATGCCAATCTATCTGGGCTTACTCTAACCTCCAACATATGCTCATAGGAAAACAAATGCCAAATTACACGGACTTACAATTGCATCCTCACATAAATCAAACAAATGCATCAAGCAAAGAGAAGATGAATGGCCAATGATATGGTCTTATACTCACTTCCATATCATAGGAACAATGGCCAATGAATGGTCTTACAATTGTCCTTAATGGGCAAACAACAAAGATATGTCACAAAGACAAATGAAATGATCATGCACTAATGAGCAATTAATGATGATAAATGCACAAAGCATACAAGCAGACATGTGCAAATGAACTAAGTAATCAGTCAACCAAAGTCATTCAGCACACTCTATAACCAAACAATTAGGCTCATACAAAAGGGTAGGCATTAAAGCCAACTGGAATAGGGTTAATGGTGCTCTTAACCTTGACATTGAGAGCCAAGGTGAAGCAGATGAAAGGATATGAGGGGTGTGCCTCATGCTCTTATCCCTGGTCAGGGAGAGCTTTGAATATCAGAAGGTGTGGGAGTTCAGAAAGATGGAACTCTCTCCACAAGTTAGACTCGATAGATCTTGGGTTTTTACTCACTATGCATCAACACATGTGGTGTGAGCAAGGTGAGTGACTCACAGAATAGTAGGAGATAGGCTACATATCTCTTTTGTTCTACCAATTGCCTTATTCAAAGGACTTTTCCTGCTTGGGACAAAAGTAAACAAACACAATCATCGCCTCTTAAGGAGGACTTCAGACAGTTGCCTGGCCAAGTAACAGGCCAGGTCTTCCAGACTACATGAAGACAAGAGATTCTACCTCAATGCAAATGCTATCAAGCAAAGCAATGCATGTTCTCAAAGAACTAAGCAACTAATGGTACCTGAAACCAGTCAAACAAAATTAGTATACAATTCAAACTCAAAACCAATATAAGATAAGGATCAACAGTCAACACAATCAGTCAAATGTGCAATGCACAAAGCTCAAAGCATATGAGCTAAGCATCCTACAAAACAAACAAGTTAGTTCATGATAATCAATCAAACTTAATCAACTTGCATAAGTCTCCTTAAGGCATTTGCTTCTTAACCTGAAAAGCAAACTTAAACATGAGAAACAAGACCACTAGGACAAGCCTAGGGTCAAAAAGAGATAAGAAATCCAAAACAGCAAGTGAAAGCTATCCAAAATCAAGTTCAAACAATTAAGAAACAAACCCAAGTGGTTTCATATTCATATCATTCATCATTATCATTTCACAAACAAATTAGGTCAAAGCATGTCATATAGAACCTCAAAGAAGTCAACAGAATGATTCAACTCAAATCCAATCACAAACATTTCAATAAATCCTCAAATAATTCATGATCAAGCATCATCCATAACATGATAAGCATACCAAATTTCAGCTCATTTGGATCAAGGGAAGTAGGTCAATGAAAATCAGAAAGTCAAAGCAAGTTCAAGCAAACTCATACAAAGCATCAAAACATGCACCAACTTCAATTAATCATAAAACAGTGGCAACACATGATAAATGAATGGGACTAAAACCATGACAAGCTTTAAGATGTCTAAAATTCACATGTCAAATTTCAAGTCCATCCAATTAATAACCATAATTTCACAAATCAAATAACATCATGTGTCACAAGGGGTCAACAATTTGGTCAAATAGGGGAGAAAATTCCAATCAAATAGGAAATGCCATCAATAATTCCAGGAAAATCCACATGTATTCTCAACATCCATAAGTATCTTCATGCAAAAATCCAGACCATTTTGAGTTCAATAAGCATGGTAATTAAAATCATGAAGTTGGACATGAATGGTGTGACACAAATTGTCACACCTCTATTCAAAAAATCATATCTCATCAACCAGCAATGATAAATTCACAAACTCTATACCAAAATCACCATGAACATGTCTAGTTTAAGCACAAAAATTTCAGCCTCATTGGATTAAGTATCATCATTTCATAAGCAAAATGGCATGGCATACACAAAATGGACACACATGAACAAAGCCTAGCACATTTAAAAATCCACACGTGCAAAAAATCTGGAAAAATCACCATAATAAGCAAGAGATCAAGAGGAGCATTTCACAAAAAATCCCATCAAATTTGGATTAAAATTGAAGAACTTATGAATTTTCTAAGTTGCCATGCCAAATGAAATAATAATTGAAAAAAAAGAAATTGATTAAATGAATTTATTAAACGGAAGTGGCATAATCGTAAATATGGGACTCACTAAGTGAAACGCCGCGTTTCACTTAGTGAGGTGGCACGCAGCTATTCGCTTCATGGGGCGGAAACGGGAAAACACATGCAGACGCGGGTTTTGGAGATCTGGCACGGGTTTTGAGCGAAAATATTAGGGTTTGGCCGTGTTCTTCAATATTTTTCTCAGATTTTCCAGCAAGAACAAATTGCAACCAAAATCAACAATCGATATACCATTGTGTTCATCTAACAGAGTACATCAACATTCCAACATTCATTTTCATTAATTCAAGTTAACAAGGAAGAACTAAGCACAAACACATTTGACCAATCAAACTTTAAATCGATGTTTCTCTCTCAATATTCAACCATTTCTCACGATTCAAGTTTCATTGCAATCAGCATGGAGAGATCTTTAATAAGCATAGCATGATTTGGACAAAGATGTGATTCGACTCTTACCTGATTTGAAGAGCAGTATGGAATTCGTGGGTTCTTTGGTCACAACAAGCTAAAACAGATGCTTAGTGATGTTCCAGATGATGAATGGACAATGGATTTTAGCTCAACAAACCCTGAGGCAGCTCCAATCAATATCTGCCATGGAAGGAAGCTTCAATGCAACAGTATGGAAATGGCTTTACAGTTGTGATTCTATGCTTGCAAAGGCTTCCAAAAGGATGGTGGGTGATGGTCCAATACACAGCAGCACGAATCCTTTGACAATTTTTCAGAAAAGTTCAAGTGAAGGATGAGAGTTTTTTGAGAGAAATATGTTCAGATCTGATTTGTGAAATAGTGGCTAGGGTTTTTCAATCAGAAATGAGTTATATATACTCTGTTTAATAATGCATAAGCTTGGTTAGTGGAATGGTAATCGCATTAGCTCAAATGAAGTGTTTTGGTTAATTGGTGAAATCCACTCAAATTGCATGTGCATGGCATGCTACAGTGCGAAATGGGCTTAGGCAACACATCCCAAATGAGATTTCTGAACATTTACAATTGGTAGAATGTGTAGGAAATGGTTAATTTGAAAGTTCATTTTTCACCCCTCTCTTTTTTAATTCAATGCACTTGAAAAAGGCCATTTTGATTGGATGACTTTTGGTGAAATGTGATGAAGGATTTGGATAGAGCATATCAAATGTGACTTGTAGCAAAAAACCTCACTCGATTTGGCCAAATGGTTTGAAAGTTATCTCACTTTGAAGTTCAAAAAATTCTTGAGAATGATTTGATCATAACTTGCCAACCACACATGAGAACTGAGTGTTCTTGGACTTTTTGGAAATGGGAGAACAAGATCTTCAACTTTCATGTTGGACAAAAATTCATTTGAAGCTTGTATGATGAAGTAATTTTGAGGAGAAGAACTTTCCATTTTTGGCAAATTCCAATTACAGGTCAACTTACTATTTTTGGAAACTTCTTGTCTGACTTCAAATTCTTCACTGTGGGTGTTTGACATGTTATATGGGGCTTATATGGACATGAATGAGACTTCTCAAACCAATTCCCACCATCAAATCACTGATTAAATGCACAGTTGACCACAGTTGACTTTGCTAGGGTTTTGGTTGACTGAACCATGTTCTGATGAATTCCAAGCCCCTACCACTTGAGATCTTGATTCAAAATGATGTCACAACTCATATGAACTCTTGATGAATGATCATGGTGCCCAAATTCTTCAAGAATGGCCACCATCTATTGCTCAATGACTGTTTTGACTGATTTGACCTAGCTGGCTTCATCTGCAAGTAGCATGGTTAGATGACAATATTTTTGTACCTTTGGTTGATAAACAAATGAAAAGCAATGATATACAAATGCAATACATGCTTGGTGATCAAGAACCACACTCACAAGATAACCCACCCACTAGGAGGGAAGCAAAGGTGCACAAAGATCCTTGAGGCAATGATATGATATGATATGATGCCATGAGGGATCTTAGGGACAAAATTGGGGTCTTACAGTACCTGGACTCTAGATGCTCGCGACACATGACGGGAAGAAAATATATGTTCCAAAACCTGGAACTTAAAGACGCTGAATTCGTATGCTTCGGAGGAGATCAGAAACGAAGGATCAGAGGCTCCGAAACTATTGGTAATGGTACTCTTCCCTCTATATCTGATGTTCTCTATGTAGAAGGATTAATGCATAATCTGTTATCAATAAGTCAATTAAGTGATAACGGGTATGATGTAATCTTCAATGAAAAACATGTAAAGCCATAAATCAAAACAATGGATCTGTCCTATTCACTGGCAAGAGGAAAAACAATATTTATAAAATAAATCTTTCGGATTTAAAAGAACAAAATGTAAAATGTTTGATGTTTGTTAACGAAGAGCAATGGGTGGTATGGCATAGACGCTTGGGCCACATTAGCATGAGAAAGTTATCTCACCTAAATAAACTCGAGTTAGTCAGAGGTCTACCTAAGCTGAAGTTTTCTTCAGATGCTCTACGTGAAGCATGTCAGAAAGGAAAATTTTCAAAATCATCTTTTAAAAAGAAAAATATTGTTTCTACCTCTAAGCCTCTGGAACTTCTTCACATTGATTTATTTGGTCCTGTGAAAACAGCATCAGTCAATGGAAATAAATATGGACTAGTCATTGTTGACAATTTTAGTCGCTGGACATGGGTAAAATTCTTAAAGCACAAGAGTGAATCTCACTATGTATTCACTAGCTTCTGTTCCAAAGTGCAAAACGAATTTGACTCTAAAATCATCAGAGTCAGAAGTGATCATGGTGGGGAATTTGAAAATAATTTTTTTGAGGAATTATTTGACTCTAATGGAATATCCCATGATTTCTCCTATCCTAGAACTCCACAACAAAATGGAGTTGTAGAGAGGAAGAATAGGACACTCCAAGAGATGGCAAGAACCATGATTAGTGAAACAAATGTGGCTAAGCATTTTTGGGCTGAAGTTGTAAATACAACGTGTTATATTCAGAATAGAATCTCCATAAGATCTATTCTAGAGAAGACCCCTTATGAACTGTGTGTCGCATCCGCGAAAAACAACCGGCGGGAAAAAAACAAAACAAACAGAGCCGCCACCGTGCGTTATTTATCCCAAAGAGGGAAAGGAAGCGCTCGAAGTAAACCTGGAAAAGACATGGTCTCGCGACCAAAGAGAGATGGGATCGGGAGTCGGTTATGCGAAGGGAAGGTATTAGCACCCCTACGCATCCGTCGTACTCGACGGGATCCACGCTCAAAAGAATAGAAGAAAGGTTGCTAAACACTACTCAAAGGAATGCATACACACACTAGAAAGAAACACAGGTGGAATAAGAAGGGAACGGGCTCGCTAGGATATCGTATCCTATGCCTACGTATCTCATCTGGAATGAGAATCAGAGCTACCGTAGTTCGGCTCACGCACGCCAAACAAAACACACTCAGGAAACCGACTGCCAATCGCTGGACTTATGTCAGACTCCACACACACCGGCAAACATGGAAACCGAATGCCAATCGCTGGACTTACATCAGACTTCGAACCAACAAACCCACACTGGAAACCAAATGCCAATTGCTAGACTTATATCGGACTCCAAGCACACAACAATAGGATACGGAATGCCAATCGCTGGTCTTACATCCATCTCCTACACACAAGAAGGATAACAAATAACAAGTTAATAGGGAGTCTGGAACTCGAGCCTAATAACTGTCAAGCAAACACACACAAAAAGAAAAAGGGTTCCCAGAGAGATCTCGTACGATCTCCTGCCTACGTACCTCATCTGGTATGAGGATCAGGGCAACGTAGTTCCCCTTAATAAGGGAGAAACTTTCTCCTAACCAGAGACTGGGAAATGACAAACTAAAAGGGAGACTAACTCGAGCCTAATAGTTATCATGTAATCCACAATGGTCCTAGGTTGAGGTTTCTATCTAACTTGCACAGGCAGCAAGCTATCCTAAACAGGAAAAGCAAACATACACACAATTAGCACACACTATATACAAACAAAGTGGGCTCACACAAGGTTAGGCTGTGAAACACAAGCCAACTGGAATCGGGTGTAGTTAGCTCTTAACCCTAACATTGAGAGTTAGGGTGAAGCAGATGAAATGGGAAGTGAGGGTCAGACCTCACAGCTCTTATCCCTGGCCTGGGAGAGCTTCAGACAAATGAAAGTGGGAGTTCAGAAAGTAGGAACTCTTCTCCACAAGACTGACTCAACAAAGATCTTGGGTTAATATCCACAATGCATCAACACAAGGTGTGATCAAAGTGGATGACACACTGAATAGCAGGAGATGGATTGCACATCTCTTTTATCTGCCAATTGCCTTATCAAAGGTCTTTTCCTACTTGGCACAAAAAGTAAACAATCACAAGCATTGCCTCTTAAGGAGGGCTTCAGACAGGTGCCTGCCCAAGTAACAGGACAGGTCTTCCAGACTACATGAAGTCAGAGAGTTATACCTATGTGGTTAAGCAACCAAGCAAAAGCAAGTTCAAAATGAACTTAAGCAACTTATGTACCTGTGGAAACATCACACAAATCAGTTCAACTGTACAGACAAACAGACAACATGGATATCAAACAGTCAAACCCAATGAGCAAAGGCATACGCCACAAGTAAAACTCAAATGAGTTAACAACCCTACAAAACACACAATGTTAGTATCCAAAAGCAAGCATCAAATGCTCAAGTGAGGTTGCATCATGAACCATATAACCTGGATGTTCAACCTGAAATCAAAGCTCAAAGATGAGACAAACCACTAGGTCAAGGCCTAGGGTCAAAGAGGGAGAAAAAAATTCAAAACAGAACATGAAATTTCACATGAATCAACTTCAATCAATTAAGAACATCATCCAAAAGATCCCACATTAATATCATTCACCAATTTCATTTCATGAAGTAAACATGACAAGGTATGCACATTGTAACCACATTGTGATAACAGAATGAACAAATGCACATTAATTCAAAAATGCTTCAATCAATTTTGGAAAAAATCATGGGTAAACATAACACACAATATGATCATCACACAAAAAATTAGAGCATTTGGACATGATTAGGCATGGTAATCAAATTGCATAAGGAAAGGCAATCAAAATCCAGCACATATGTGACACAATTTGGTACACCAACTTAGCACAAGCCTAAAACAGAAATGGTAATTGATAAAAACCTCAAACCAAAGCCAAAAAAACCTCTAGCATGTCTAGAAAGAGTGTGCAAAATTTCACATTCATAGGATAAAGCACAAGCATTTCACAATCACATGAAGATCAAGACACTTCAAAAGCTCAAAAATGACCATCCAGAATGAAAAATCTCAATCAAATCAGAAATCAATCCAAAAATTCCACAAAAACTCATGAACATTCACAACATTCATATCAAGCACCATACAAAAAATCAGAACATTTGGATTTCATTTGGCATGTCAAAGGCATTCATCAAGTTGCACATCTCAAGGTGTGACACAAATTGTCACACCTAAATTAGAAAAATCATAACTCAGCAATGGCAATTGATAAAAATGCAAACTCAACACCAAAATGTCCAGCAAGATGTCTAGTTTCTACATGTAAAATTTCATGAGCATTGGATTAAAATTGAGCATTTCACAAATGATATAGCAAAGCAATGTCCAAAATGCACACATGTACAAGAACCCTAGGGCAAAAAATTATTCAGCCAAGCACAATTTGAGTTAAAATGTCCATAGAATACTAGACGCAAAATGTGACCTAATGCAAAAACAACCATATTTTTTGGATCAATTTTCCATTTGTTGTGATTTCTGAAAGTTAAAGAAAAACTAAAAAAAAAGCATGAAGAGCAATGTACATGAATACATGGAGAAAATGAAAATGAAGCATGAACATATGGCCTAGCAGGGATTCGAACTCGGTGCCTTTTTGAAATCCACACTAGCGCGCTGCCTGGCAATCCATGCAGCCAATCAGCAACCATCTTCAGCGCGTGCCTAAGGCCACGCTTTGAAACCACCAAAAACCGTTGCCAAAGACTTGCGTTCATCTTCTTCACGTGTTCTTCATGTGAACAGTGATCTTCAACATCCATCAAGAACAATTGTTCCAGTTCTTAAAATTAAATGCACTAATTGGTAGATCTCTCAATGTACATCAATAATCGATCAACATTTCATCAATTAACGCATAAACAAACACGAATCGAATGGAATAAGTTTCACCACCAAAACTTTAAACACATGTAACTTCATGGATATTCCACCAAATCACTCGATTCAAGTTGCAGAATCATCACCATTAAAAGATCTACAGAACATATCAACAATTTCATGAATTAAAGAAGTCGAAAAAGCGACCTCTTGAAGAACAGCTTGATGATTTCGCGTTTTCTTGGCCTGGCAACGCTTCAATCTTCCTCTAGCAAACTTGTACAAGTGTTTGGAAGAATGTTTGAGGTCCAATTGGTCTTGATTCAACAAAACTTTGATTCCACCATTGATGAACTCAAGCTTTGGATATGCTTCAAACTACACGAAATCACTTGAATCTTGGTTCAATCTTGCTCCATAATGATACTAGATGATGAATTGATCAAGAAAAATGCATGAGATGTGAAGAAATTTGGAGAAAAAAAGAGAGAGAATTTTGAGAGACCTTGAGAATTCTAGATCCAAACTTGGGAATTGTGATGAATTCTGTTATGATTTGTGTTATATATGCCTCACTAATCATGATTAATTAAGTTAAACCAAGTGCTAATGAAAAATGGTTAAATTTGGAGGTGTTTTGCAAAATTGAACTTTTCACCTTATGCATGGACATGGCATGTGAATAGTGCACGTTTTTGGCCTTGATTTCACTCAAAATAATGTTTTAAGACCAATGGTGATAGTAGCATGTGCAAATAACTCACCAATTTTGAACTTGAATTTTTCCCTCCAAAAATGAATTGAATTTTCATATATTTATGTGAATGGAATGCATGCCATGTAATGCCAATTTTAGAAACTAGAAGTTAAAACAAGAATGTTGCAAAAAGAGCCACATGATTTGGACTTATGGTTTGAAAGTTATGCCCTTTTGAAGTTCAATGTTCACTTGACCAAGATTGATCCATATCTCTTCAACCATACATGAGAAATTCATGATCTTGGACTTTTTGGAAATGGGAGAACAAGATATACAACTTTCATGTTCAATAAAATTTCATTTGAAGCTTTCTTGATGATGTAATCTTGAGGATAAAACCTTTCCATTTTTGGCAATTTTGAATTACAAGTTACTTTCTATTTTTGGAAAGTTTTGTCCTGACTTTATTTTCTTCAATGTGTATGTTTGAAATGTCAAATGAGACTTGTTTGAACATGAATGAAGTATTTCTAACCACTTCCCACCTCCAAATCCAACAATTGACTTGTGGTTGACTTTTTTCAGTTGATAGATGACTTGGTCATGCACAGATGAATTTGAGCCTCAATCAGTTGATGAAATCGCTCCAAAATGAAACCCTAGCCTTCACAAGCTCAATAAAAGCATATGATGATCCCCATCTCAATAAAGACCTCATCTCTTTGACAAACCCTGACTGGCATAATTCAACTGATTAGGGTTGACCAGAGGTCAAAACCCTAATCCCAAGGAACATGATCAAGCACAATGAATCTCTTGGTGATGATAAGACCAATGATGATGATGATGTACCATTTCAACCAAGATAATGATCAATCTCCTTGAAGAACCAAGAAACCCTAATTGAAGCACAAACCCTCAGATGGCTAGTGATCAATTCAATAAAACCCTTAGGCTTGAATCTCTTAACCTCTTCATCTTCTGAGAAAGACTTAGGATGATGACTTGCTTATTGTTTCCACATGATATGCAAAGATGCAATGACTAATGACCTACAAGATAAAATGCAATATGCTAAGCTAGTCCAAAGAGAGGAGGGCAAATTTTGAGGTGTTACACTGTGTAAAGGAAGAAAACCCAACATTTCTTATTTTCATCCTTTTGGATGTTCTTGCTTTATTCTAAATACTAAAGAACATCTGAACAAGTTTGTTTCTAAAGCACAAAAAGGTATTATGTTAGGATACTCAGAACGTTCTAAAGGCTACAGAGTATACAATACAGAAACCAAAATTATGGAAGAATCAATTCCTGTCAGATTTGATGATAAGCTTGACCATGAAAAGTCAAAGCTAGTCAAAAAACTTGCAGATCTGGAGATTACTCTTGCAGGTTCTGACGAAAAGATCAAAGCACCTGAAGCAGCTGCCACTCAAACTTCAGAAGGAACTAAATCCCTAGCAATCCCAAAGAAAGCTAAAAGTCGCCTCAACATATCTGAAGAGTTGATTCTGGGAAACAAGGATGAACCTATTCGAACTAGGTCAACCTTCAAGGCACCTGAAGAAACTCCCCTGGGACTAGTATCTCTGATCGAGCCTACTTCCTGTGATGAGGCACTTCAAGATAGCGACTGGGTTCTAGCCATGCAAGAAGAGCTAGATCAATTCACAAAGAATGACGTCTGGGATCTTGTTCCTAAACCTAAAGGCACTCACATTATCGGAACCAGAAGGGTGTTCTGAAACAAGCTGAATGAGAAAGGAGAAGTTGTCAGAAATAAAGCTCAGCTGAAGGCTCAAGGAATTGACTACAATGAAACCTTTGCCCCAGTCGCCAGTGTAAGACCCCAATTTTGACCCTAAGATCCCTCATGGCATCATAACATTGCATTTGCAAAGCCTCAAGGATCATAAGCATCTTGGTTCCCCTTGCCTTTGGGTGGGACATCTTGTGAGTGGTTTGAGATCACCAAGCATGCTTGAATTGTATATTATTGCTTTTATCATCTTTATTTACTAACCAAAAGCACAAAAATACGTCACTAACATCTTTTGTTTGTAGCTTGAGCAATCACAAGGTCCCAAAGCTCCCAGGAGATCATTGGTGCAAAGATATGGCCAAGAGAAGATGAAGGCAAGCATGGAAATGGTTCCCAAAACTCTCATCCATCAAATATTCCTCCCTAGAATCTCAATTCATCATTTTGATCAAAACAAATCAAGGGGTTTGAGGCTTGTTTCCCAAGGAAGCCCTAATTCATCTGATCACCTACAATGCCTTGCTAATGAAGCAACCTCAGCCCATGGTAAAATACAATCAAGGGAAGTTCTATAATTCATAATTTCATGCATAATTGAGCTTATTTGAGTATCCTAAATCATCAATTCATCAAGATATGAGTTGTGGACTTGAGAAGTTGATCAGTCAATCCATCTGACTATTTTGGAATGCACTGAGACCTAACTTTTTATGTGTTGGTCAAATGGAGATGATCCCAAAATAAAAAATATTCTTAAGGACAACATGAACAACTTTCATGTTCATAAAAAATTTATTTGAAGCTTTAAAAGTCATCTCCCATTCCAAGACATTATAGGTCATTTTGACTAAAACCCTAATTTTGGGTCAACTTCCCAAGAACATAACTCATTCATTTTTTATGATTTTGAGGTGGGATCAAATGCATTGGAAAGCTTACTTTGTCTAATTCAAATGTTATGTTGAACAAAATTTCAAAATCTCAAAAGAAATACATGTGATAATGCAAAACATTATAGGTCAATTTGGACCAAATGCATTGAAAGGCAAAAAAGTCCAACTTCAAGTGCCCATAACTTCTTCATCAAAAGTCCAAATGATGCAAAATTTAAGTCCATCTTGATTGTCTTGAAACGATTTACAATTTAATGTTAGAGGTTATTCCATTTGAGGCTTGCATCATCAAAACATAGAGGCTTGAAGTTGGTTCATTTTGACAAAATTTTCAAAGGCATGTTTTGCACTATGAACTTCATGGCCTATTTTCATAAATTTCCACACTTCAAATGAGTTTTTGTCCAACATAACATTTGTTCCTTATGTCAAGACCTTTTCAACCATAACTCATATGCTTATGTTTGGATTTTCTAATTGGCATTTTCGAAGAGATGAATATTTAGGCATAATTATGGAATCCATGATGAAGCTTCATGCACAAGCAAATACCATTCAAAATGCACGTCCATTTCACTTCAGAATGAGCTCAGCTTGCATTTGCACTTGATCTTGGGCCTCACATGCGCCTGTACAGGCCCATGCATGGAGGACCCGACTTCATGCACACGAGTTTAATCACCCTTGCTTTGCCTTTCCATCTATAAATAGAAGCACCATTTCATTCAATTGGCATCCCGGAATCAACCTGAAACTCTGCAGAAATCATTCCAAGCCATACACTAAAGGAATTTGCGTTTTCACTTGAAATTTTCAGATCCAATTCTCAACTTCCTTGGTTGATTATTGGATTCTAATTCCTTAGCCTTGCCTTATTTCCATCTCCATAACAAGCTGCAAGCAAGTGCGTTGAAGGATCATGCTCCACAGATCTGCATTTAGAAGGTTGATGTTCAAACTTATTTGCTTCAAAACTCTTCATTTATAGCCTGTTTCTTGTGTCCATTTGCTTGGCTGAAGTCCTCTCAACAGAGGCAACTTATTGGTGCTTTTAATTTTATAAATCCATGAAGTTTCAGTTGAACACCATATTTTTCAACTCCTTATTTCTCTTACCATGGAGATCTAGGGTGAAAATACATGGTACAGGGGTGATGTACATCACCCCAGCTTTCTAATGATATGAGTGTAGCGGTGTATTCGTCACTTTATGATTTATTGATTAAACCAAAAGCAAAGTATACAAAGAATCGAGTCGCCACCGCACTTTTATTTATCCAAAGGAATGGCTAAAAAGCGAACAAAAGCCTAAGAAGTTTTACACATAGAAAACTAATGAAAAGATCAGAGATCGGGGTAAGGGGTAAATTACGCAATGGGAAGGTGTTAGGCACCCAAAACGTCCTAGGTACTCCTAGGGAGCCCTTTTCACACTTGTTGTACGAAAGGTTATTTGTTTATGAAATATTTATTGTGCAAACATGATGAAGGGATGAGAAAAGAATGTACAAGTTATTATTTTTGTGTTTGGATGGATAACCATTGCCTACGTACCTTTACAGGATCAAAACCTCGTAGTTCGGCTAAAAGATTTCCAAAATATGAGTGGGTTCATTTTAAACAAAAGCCCTAAGGTCTTTCATTATCCACGGGAGAAAACTCAACCTTATACAAACAACAAGTCTACCATGTGAGAAAAGCTTCAACTTGCTAGTGAGGGGCTAACCCTATAATAAGTGTAGCACCTCAAATTTGCACCTACCTTTTGTACATTCATTTTCATATTAGGTCATTAACATTACATTGTCCACTGCATAGCATTGCATTGTCCTTTGCCCAAGTGCAAGCCATCAGGCAAGATTAGGTCAACTGTTAGGAGGATCAGTCAAACAAGCAAGCAAGTGTATTTCTCAAGGAAGCAAAGCCCTAGGGTTGGTCCAACATGTTCACATGACCTAGGGGTCCTTTTGAAGTGGTTTGGTCAAAGATTGGGTGCTCAGAAGTCATCAGTCATTGTTCAATCCACCAGAAACCCTAGAAAGTCAACTGTGGTCAACTGTGCCTGAAATCAGGGATTTGAAGGTGGGAGATGGTTTGAAAGGGTTCATTCATGTCCATACAAGTCTCATTTGACATTTCAAGGATCAACATTGAAGAATTTGAGGTCAGATGAAAAGTTTCCAAAAATAGTAGGTGACCTGTAATTTCAAACTGCCAAAAATGGAAAGGTCTTCTCCTCAAATTTACATCATCATACAAGCCTCAAATGGAATTTTGTCCAACATTAAAGTTGAAGATCTTTCTCTCACATTTCCAAAAAGTCCAAGAACATCCATTTCTCATTTGTGGTTGGCAAGTTATGATCAAATCATTGGCAAGGAATTTTGAACTTCAACAAGGGATAACTTGCATACCATTTGGCCAAATTGAGTGAGGTTTTTTGGAGCAATCTCCATTTGACATGTTCTATCCAAATCATTCATCATATTTCATCAAAAGTCATCACATAAAAATGGCATTTTCAAAGTGAATTAATTTGAATATTTGGAAGGAAAAAAGTCCATTTGAAGAATAAGCATTTTCTACACTTTCTATCAATTGCATTTGATTAAAAATGATATTTGGAGTATGCTTAGCCCAATTTTCGTGCACTGTAGCATGCACCCCATGCACATGAGGGTGAATTAGCAATTTGCACAAAAACACTCATTTCATTAATCCTTTTGGCTTGGCTTAATCTGGTTTAGCAAAGATGATTAATCCATGGTATATATGCATAATCAAAACAGAAAACACATTAGCATTCATTTCTACTCAGATCTAGATCCAAAAGTGAAAATCTCCAAAACTTTCTCTCCATTTTTCTGCAAGTTTCTTCCATTTCCTTGCCTAGTTCTACATTGTGCCATCATCCACAAGCAATCTTGAGGGTTCTGCAAGCAAGGATTCGAGGATTCCAAGCTGTTTCCAAGCACTGTTACATAGAGCTCCATTCATGGCAGTTGGACTTTTGAGCTGGATCCGAAGCGATTGAACATCCAACATACTTCCATTCATCAACATAAGCATCGTTGAGCTTCTGTTTGCACATTTCAAGCCTTGAAAGCTGCGATTTCACATCTGCATCTGCATAAAGGTCAGATTTCGAAATCCACCATTCATGAAATTATGCTATGGTTTTTGTAGATCTTGTATCCATGAGCATGCTGAACTTTACACTTTTAATTTTCGTTGAGAATCAAGTGAGATATCTGGATTTTAAGTTTGATGTTCAAATCTTCTTTTGATCGATCCGAGTTTGTTAGTGAAAGTTAGGGTTAATTGTTGTTAGATTATTGATGTGCATGATGAGACGAGTCTATTGATATATCATTTGTCGATTTCTGTGGAAAATTGTTCATCACCTGGAAATTGGATGAAGAACGCATGAGTTTGATGATGAACCCTAACATTTCCGTTTGAAGATCGTGTTTGATCTTATCCATGGCAGTTTGCATGCATTTTCGCCGTTTTCCGCTCATGCACCAGTAGATTCATGCCACGCACTTAAGTGAAACGCGGCGTTTCACTTAAGTGGCGCCAGATTTACCATTTTGCCATTATCTCATTTATTTCCTTTAATTCATTTTTGTTTTCAATTTTAATTCCATTTCACATGCTGATCTTCAAAATATCATAAGTCAATGAATATTTGTCCAAATAATGTGGGGTTTTTTGCATAATGCTCCTCATGATCTCTAGTTTTTTATGGTGATTTTTCCAGAATTTGTGCACGTGTGGATTTTTAAATTGCCTAGGGTTTGTTCATGTGTGTCCCATTTGTACCTTGCTTGCTATTTTGCTCATGAAATAATGATGCTTAATTGGATGGAGCTGAAATTTTGTATGCATATTCTAGACACCTTGAGGAGCATTTTGGTATATAGTTTGTGATTTTTGCATTCCTGGATTGTGAGATATGCTATGATCTTTGGAGGTGTTACAATTTGTGTCACACCATTTCATGTCCAACTTCATGATTTTTGTTACCATGCCCTATGAACTCTAAATGACCTGAATTTTTGCATGTCGGATCTTATAGATGTTATGTTTGAATGTGAATTTTCCTGGAAGCTTTGAATGCATTTCCAATTTGATTGAGATTTTCTTCACTGTTTGACCAATTGTGGACTTTTTGTGAGTCATGATTTCATTTGATTTGTGAAATTCTTGTGGTTTATTGGATGGACTTGAAATTTGACATGTGTATTATAGACATCTTGAAGTTTGTCATGGCTTTGATTTCATTCATTTATCATGCTTGGTCTCTGTTTTATAATTGCTTGAAGTTGATGCATGTTTTGATGCCTTGTATGAGCTTGTTTGAACTTGTGTTGACTTGATGAATTTAAATGACTTGCTTCCCTTGGTCCAAATGACTTGAAATTTGGTATGATTGTCATGTTATGAATGCTGTTTGACCATGAATGTTTTGGGGATTTATTGAAATGGTTGTGAGTTGATTTGAGTTGAATCTTTCTGTTTGGTTCTATGAGCTTCAAATTGCATATTTTGTACTCTTTGCCTCATGAAATGATATTGGTTGATGATATGAACATGAGACCACTTGGATTTGTTTCCTAATTGATTGATCTTGATTTGTGATAAGTTTCATGTTCTGTTTTGACTTTTTTCTCTCATTTTGACCCTAGTCTTGTACTAGTGGTTAGTACTTATTGTTTGAGCTTTGTTTCAGGTCAAAGAGCACAATTGCTTATGCTTGATGATGTGCACTCAATTGGAGTTGGTTTTTTGCTTGTTTATGACCAAATTTGAGTTTGTTTTGTAGGCATTGAGACTTGTACTTATGCTTTGTGGCTTGCACCTTTGTGCATTGATGATTGTTATCTGTTTGTGCTATGGACTTGTAATTGTCTGTTTGCCTTTTGTTTAAGCTGTATACTGATTATGTTGGATTGATTTCAGGTACCTTAGTTGCTATAGTTCCCTTGTGAACATGTGTTTGCTTTGCTTGCTAGCTTGAGCATTGAGGTATAATGATCTCTTCTCCATGTAGTCTGGAAGACCTGGCCTGTTACTTGGCCAAGCACCTGTCTGAAGTCCTCCTTAAGAGGCAATGCTTGTGCTTGTTTATTTTTGTCCCCAAGCAGGAAAAGACCTTTGATAAGGCAATTGGCAGATACAAGAGATGTGCAATCCATCTCCTGCTCTTCTGTTGAGTCGTCCCTTTGCTCACACAACTGGTGTTGATGCATTGGGATATTAACCCAAGATCCTTGTACAGTTGTACAGTTGAGTTAGTGTCATAAGTGTAGAAGGGTTCCCACTTTCTGGACCCACACTTCATTGTCTAAAGCTCTCCCAGGCCAGGGATAAGAGCTGTGAAGTCTCATCTTCACTTCCCATTTCATCTGCTTCACCTTAACTCTCAATGTTAAGGTTAAGAGCTAACATCACCCTGATACAGTTGGCTTGCTCTTGCAGCCTAACCCTTGTTTGAGCCCCACTTGTGTGTATATAGTGTGTGCTATTTGTGATTGTTTGCCTTGCTTTGCCTGTGCTGAATAGGATAGCTTGCTCCCTGTGCAAGTTAGATAGCAACCTTAACTTAGGGATGATTTGCATGATGACATCTAGGCTCGAGTCGTAGTCTCCCTAGTTGTGTCTCCCTTCGTTATCTGGTTAGGCTAGTCCTGTGTACCTGCGTAGGGGAACTACGTCGCCCTGATCCTCATACCAGATGAGGTACGTAGGCAGGAGATAAGCTGATCTCTCCGGGCGCCCTTTTGTTTTGTCTTTGTGTGTGTCAGGAGATGGATATAAGCCCAGCGATTGGCATTCCGTATCCTCTTGTTGTGTGCTTGGAGTCCGGTATAAGTCCATCAAGTGGCATCTGGTTTCCAGTGTGCGTGTGTTTGGTTCGGAGTCTGATGTAAGCCCAGCGATTGGCATTCGGTTTCCATGTTTGCCTGTTTATGTGGAGTTTGACGTAAGTCCAGCGATTGGCAGTCGATTTTCTGTGTTGTTTTGTCTTGCGTGCGTTAGCCGAGCTACGGATGCTCTGATTCTTCTTAGTCCGAGAAGATACGTATGCATAGGATGCGACATCCTAACGAGCATGTGTTTTCCCCCAGTCCGAACTACTTCGACTCTGATGTCTATGCTTGATAGACTAAGTAGGCCCAGGATGCGATATCCTGCCGAGTCAGTTTCGTTTGTTTTTTCTTGTGTCTCTTTCAGCCAATGTTTGTTTGTTTGTGAGCAGTGTTTAGCAACCATTTTCCTTCCTTTAGTGCGTGGATCCCGTCGAGTACGACGGATGCGTAGGGGTGCTAATACCTTCCCTTCGCATAACCGACTCCCGATCCCATTCTCTTTGGTCGCGAGACCATGTCTTTTCCAGGTTTACTTCGAGCGTTTCCTTTCCCTCTTTTGGGATAAATAACGCACGGTGGCGGCTCTGTTGTTTTTGTTTTCCCGCCGGTTTTTCGCGTAATGCGACAATAAGCAAGGAAGTCTTACGATTCAATCACTAAGGACAAAAGGTGAGATTAACATCAACCACTAAGATAATTGAGATCTATGGCTAATGTATGAAAACTTATCAAAGATGGACAAAGCCACAAAACAATTGAATGAGTGAAATTAACCAATTAGGATTATTCACAAAAGAGGGTCAAAGTATGATTAGGATTCAATTCAAAAGAAGTATTATGAAAATGAAGTTTGAAAAATCAAAGGCTGAAGGCCTAGGTTTCTAATTTGAAAAGAGATGAAAATGTTTGCACAATATTT
The DNA here is from genome assembly GCF_024323335.1 of Lathyrus oleraceus. Classification (NCBI taxonomy): domain Eukaryota; kingdom Viridiplantae; phylum Streptophyta; class Magnoliopsida; order Fabales; family Fabaceae; genus Lathyrus; species Lathyrus oleraceus. Next base: position 431,569,841 of record NC_066585.1, on the reverse strand, counting down.
TTCAGGTTTGGGTTAACATGGTAGTGGAGGTTTAAGGAAACAAAAGGTGGGAGGGTGAGAAAGTGTAAAACTTCTTAGATGTTCACCTCTTGAGATCATATGTAGATGATCCAAGTGATTCCTTTGGAATAGGCAATGAGCAATAAGCAAATAAACAACAAAGCAAACGGATACCGGATGCCAATCAATGGACTTACACCAATCTCACAAACAAACGTGGATATCGGATACCAATCAATGGATTTACACCAATCTCCTAAAACAAACATGGATATCAGATGCCAATCAATGGACTTATACCAATCTCCCAAAACAAAACAAACATGGATATCAGATGCCAATAAATGGACTTATACCAATCTCCAAGAAATGATCATAGGAAACAACTGCCAATAAATAGGCTTACAATTGACTCCTCACATAAAACAAATGCAATAAGCAAGAGGAAACAAGTTGCCAATAAATGGTCTTACACTCGACTCCAAGGAAATAGGATGCCAATAAATGGTCTTAGTCCCAACTCCTTCCAGGTCATAGGAAACAATGGCCGATAAATGGACTTACAATTGATTCCTCAATGGACAAACAAAAGTGTCACAAAGATATGAGCAATGATTATGCAATAATGTACAATTAATGATGATAAATGCACAGAGGCACACAAGCAATTATGCACAGATGAATCAAGCAATCAGACAAACAACTCAATTAGCACACACTATACACAAGCAATAAGGCTCAAACAAGGTTAGACTTTAAAGTCAACTGGAATGGGGTGTGTTGTGCTCTTAACCCTAACATTGAGAGTTAGGGTGAAGCAGATGAAATGGAGATGAGGAGTATGCCTCATAGCTCTTATCCCTGGCCTGGGAGAGCTTTGAATAATGGAAAGTGTGGGAGTTCAGAAAGTTGGAACTCTTCTCCACAAATGAATGACTCTATAAGATCTTGGGTTAGTATCCACAATGCATCAACACATTGGGTGAGCGAAGTGGATGACACACTGAATAGTAGGAGATGGATTACACATCTTTTTTATCTGCCAATTGCCTCATAAGAGGACTTTTCCTGCTTGGCACAAAAGATAAACAATCATAAGCATTGCCTCTTAAGGAGGACTTTAGACAGGTGCCCGTCCACATAACAGGACACGTCTTCCAGACTACATGAAGAAGAGAGGTTATACCTAAGTGGTTAAGCAACCAAGCAAAAGCAAAGTTCAAAATGAACTTAAGCAACTAATGTACCTGTGGAAATATCAAACAAATCAGTACAAAGTTCAGACAACTAAACAACAGTCAATAGGTAACAATCAATCCCAATGTACACAATGTGTAAACGAAAAGGTCAAACTCAAATGAGTCAACATTAACCTAAAAAACACACAAAGATTAGTAATCAAAGGCAATCATCAATGCTCAAATGATGGAGCATCAACAACTATGGAACTTGAATGGTCAACCTGAAACCAAAGCTCAAATGTGAGAGGCAAACCACTAGGTCAAGGCCTCGGGTCAAAGATGGAGAAAATTTTTGAAACAGAAGCTGAAAATTAACATGAATCAACTCCAAACACATCTTGAAACAATCCAAAAGGTCTCACATCAATATCATATACCAAAAGCGTTTCATGATCAATTGAAGTTCAAAGAAATTTTAAAGCTCAAATGTGACCAACCAGAATGAAAAATCTCAACTAAATCAGAAATGATTCAAATAATTCCAAGAAAATTCATGCTCAATCACAACATCCATAATATGCATCATACAAAAAATCAGGACAATTGGAGATCATTAGGCATGGCAAATTCATCACATAAGTTGAACAAGCAAAGGTGTGACACAAATTGTCACACCAACATTAACATAATCATAAAACAAAAATGAGAAATGGTAAAAATACCAAATCAACACCAAAATGTCAAGCAATGAGTCTAGTTTCATCATGCAAATTTTCAGAAGCATTGGATTAAAAACCAGCATTTCACAAATGATATAGCAAGGCAAGGTACAAAATGCATACATGTTCAAATGCCCTAGCACAAAATGAAATCCAGCCAAGCACAATTTACGGAAAAATGATCAAAAAATACTAGACAGAATATGCAACACAATGCAAAAAACCACATAATTTTTGGAGCAATATTCAATTAGATATGAATTTTGTAAGATGATGAAACAAAATAAAAATGAAATGGACATTTAATATGAAAATAGGAGAAAAATGAAATGGCATTTTGAAAAGCGCTTCAGCCAAGGATCGAAGCTAGCACGCATTTGAACTGAAGCGCGCCAAGGCTGAAACGACAGCGTATTGGCTCAAACCCTAGCGCGCGCATGCATGGCATTTAAATAATCCGCAGGTAATATGCATGAACACGTAACAAAATCCACAGGAAGACGTATGCGTTCCGCAGGTAATTCCACATGAAATCTGGAGATGCATGAACACATGAAGAACACGATGAAGATCATGAAGATCTTCATCCAATTTTTTCCAGAAAATCTCAAAGTGTCTAGAAATTAAAAACGAGCATAGCAACATGTAGATCTTGCATCATACATCAATAATCTACAAACAATTTAACAAGAAACAACCAAACACGCATGGATCGAAGAGAAGAAGATTCAACATCAAAACTTTAAACAATCGTATCTCACTCAAAACAGCATGGATTTTCATGATTTAAAGCACAAATTCATCAGCATCAAAAGATCTATCACATTATAGCAAGAAAAATCAAAATTATGAGATGCGATTCATGACCTCTTGAAGACCAGATCTGGAATTGGAGGGATTCAGGCTTTGTAATGGCTTCAATACTCCTCTATAATACTTGTGCAAGTGATTGGAAGAGGAATTGAGACTTAATTGCACACGAATTTGCCAGAATCTTGATTCACCATTGTTGAGTTCAAGCTTCAAGAATGCTTGGATGCAACTCTGTTTTCTTCAAATCCACGTGCCAATCTCCTCAATAACACTTCAGGATCCAAAATCAAGCAAGAGAAATGGATTGAATATGAAGAAATTTGAAGAAATCTTTGAGAGAGAATTTTGAGAAATTTTCTAGATCTGAAAAAATGGTTGTTATTATGCTGAAAACAGTTAGGGTTTCATTTATATATGCTATGCTAATCACCCTTCTAATCATGTTTAGCCAATGGTAAGTGGAATTAGCAAAAATGGAGTGTTATTGCAAATTGTGGTTTTCACCCTATGCATGAAAATGCATGGTGAACAGTGCACGGGTTTGTGTTTGTTTTCACTCAAAAAATCATTTTGGAGCTAAATGCAATGGTGGAATGTTCAAATAATGCACCAATTTTAAACTTCATATTTTCCCTCCAAAAATCAAGTGAAATGGCAAGTGTTCATATGATGATAATTGATGAAATGCAATGCATGATTTGGAATTTAGAGGTCAAAATAAGAACAATGCAAAAAGAGCCACTTGAATTGGAGCTTTGGTTGAGAAGTTATGCTCATTTGAAGCTTCAAGTACACTTTGCCATGTTTTGATCATATATCCTTAACCACACATGAGAAATCGATGATCTTGGACTTTTTGGAAATGGGAGAGAAATAACTACAACTTTCATGTTCAACAAAATTTCATTTGAAGCGTTCTTGGTGATGTATTTTGAAGTTGAAGTTAGGTGAAAACCTTTCCATTTTTGGCAAATTTGAATTATAGGTCACTTTCTATTTTTGGAAAGTTTTGACCTGACTTTATTTTCTTCAATGTTGATGTTTGAAATGTCAAATGAGACTTGTTTGAACATGAATGAAGTATTTCTAAGCACTTCCCACCTCCAAATCCAACAGTTGACTTGACAGTTGACTTTCTAGGCCTCAAGTTGACCTGGCAATGTTCTGATGAAATTCAAGCCTCTACCACTTGGGATTCTGATTCAAAATGGCATCATAGCTCATGTGAACTCTTGTGAATGATTATGGTATCCAAATTCTCAAGAATGGCCACCATCTATGGCTCAATGACTGCCTTTGACTGCCTTGACCTGTGATTGCTTCATCTGCAAGACAAAGGTTAGATGACATATTTTTGTACTTTTGGTTAGTGATAAAAGGAAAAGCAATGATATACAAATGCAAAACATGCTTGGTGATCAAGAACCACTCTCAAAAAGGTAACCCACCCACAGGGAAGGAGGCAAGGTGCACAATGATCCTTGAGGCAATGTAATGATATGATATGATGCCATGAGGGATCTTAGGGACAAAATTGGGGTCTTACAGATGCCCCTATTTAAGGTCATTCTAGCCGGAGAAGTGAAGTTTAGAAATCTTCATCTCGACGCGGTAGAATGGGCTTAAATAACAATAACGAGACAAACTTTGGTCCCTAAGAGACCTCATGATGCAAATGTATGCATGCAACACAAACAAAACTCTGTGGTGAATATGGGTCCACAAAGAAGAAAAGACGATCCATCGGAGTAATACACTCACCAGGAACAAAGACTCTAATAGGACTCTCATGGGGATAAGAAAGAGAAAAAGAATGCGTGAGCAGGACACGACTCTGAATTAGGGTAAAACTGATACTTCGTGAACAAAGCACGACTGGACAAGAGACCTCCCTGGGGAGTGAAGGACTCAAACAGGGAAAAGAAGGACTCAAACTATCCACAAAGGATACTTCGGATGAAAATCCGGACTTAGACTAGGGAAAAGATTCACAAAGAACCTCCCTGCCGGGAAAAAATTGCATGTATTGGGGAAAACGCCAATACAGCAAAAGGGTAAAATCACAACAGGAAACTCCACTGGAGAAGGTCTAACAAAAAGACTCTCCTGGGGAAGCAACAAAGAAATAAGGTGTTACCGGTATAAGGGTAACAAGCTCAGGAAGAATGAATATCTAAGACCGGTATAAGGGTGAGAGATATCAATCAACCAAACATCTGAGAAAGACCTGAAAAAGGTACATCAACTCAGGAAAATCTGACTCCACAGGGGACCAAGGTCATAATAGGGAGCAGAAAGGAAGGAACACCAGGGATACTGGTTGCTGTGTATATAATAGGTGACCGACCAAAGCGTGAATTGGTATATAAGCCAAGACACTCATCATCCGAAAGGAGGGCTTGAAAAAGCAAATCGACTTATAGGATGGACATTCGAATCCGCCACGGGAAAACGAATCTTACTCAGCTGGGGAGACAAACCCAAAGAGCGCATGAGATATAATATCCATTACCGTCAGAACGTGGATAGTATACTCGCATGAGATATATTATCTATTACCGTCAGAACGTAGACAATATACTCGCATGAGATATATTATCTATTACCGTCAGAACGTAGACAATATACTCGCATGGAAGGAAACACCAGGGATACCGGTTACTGGGTATATAATAGGTGACCTACCGAAAACGTGAATTGGTATATGTGCCAAAACAGTCATCATCCAAAAGGATGGATATTCGATTCTACAAAGAATACGAATCTTACTCTACTGGGGAAAATCAACAAAGGATTCCAACCAAAGAGTGAAAGAGATATATTATTCATTACCGTCAGAACGTGAATAACATACTCGAAAAGGAAGAGACACCAGAGATACCGGTTACTGGTATATAATAGGTGACCAACCAAAAAGAGAGACGATCGGTACCACAACAATAGGGTAGACGAAAGATAACTCACAGGGGATAAATTGCAAGCATCCGGCAATTATCCAAGAAACAACGAAACATTTCGATTCCACAAAAAGGAATAACGAATCTTACTCGACTGGGGAAAAACAACAGGCTTCGACTGAAGAGTGCATGAGATATATTATCCATTACCGTCAGAACGTGGATAACATACTCGCATGGAAGATTATCCACAACCGGTTACAGAGTTAATAAAGGATAAATCGACCGAAAAGAAAGGCATCGGGATACCAAAACTAGGTATATAATGATGACCAATCAAAGGGAGCAACAACATTACCAACAACAGGGTAAATGAAATAAGACCCACTGGGGATGAATTGCATAAACAGCAATTATCCACAAGGACTTGCTGGGGACGAATTGCTAGCAAACGACAATTACCTAGAGGCAAGGAAGGAATATCAACATCGAATGAAGATAACCACAAAGAGTAACCATCATCGGTTAGGATGAATCAACAAAGTTAACTCTGCAAAGGGGAGAAATTAGGGTTTACAATTACCGAATACGGGGTAGAATACCAAACTCTGGTTGAGGATAGGGTGAACGATTGCCGAATACTGAGCAATTATTCAACTTATTCCACGAAGAGGCGCAGACTCCGTTGGGGATAAAACCACAACAACACGGGATTTACAACTATCGAAACGGGGTAGAAAACCACACAATCCACCATCAACCAGAACGAACCACAAAGGTTACCTCTGCTAGGGAAAAAGAAATAGGACTTACAACTACCGAATACTGGGTAATAGCCAACAACTCTGATGAGGATAAAAGATAGGGTTTACATCTACCGAATACGGGGTAGAAAACCAACAACGTCCACGTGGGGAATGAAAGAAATCACAACTCCGCATGGGAAACAAAATAGGGTTTATAACAAACCACCAACTGCTGAGGAGCAAGCAAAACCAGGATTTACGACTACCGAATACTGGGTAGACAACCAACGACTCTTGCTGAGGAATAAAGGGTATATAACCACAAATTCCGCCAAGAGGAAAAGGAACGTAGGACTTATAACTACCGGTATAAGGGTAGAGGCCCAAAAGATTCCGCTGGGGATAAAAGAATTATTGCCGGTTACTGGGCAATTCATTCATTTATTCCACAGGGAAGCACAAGAAACAGTTGACAAATAGTCGATTCGGGATCAATCCGAAAAGATAGACTGAATCAAGACTCGTCCTAATGAGGATATAACTCAACAGGAAGATCCATCCCAATATATGTGTTGGGAGGAAACGGAAGAAACCGTCATCCACGAGGACATATCTCAGTGGGGAACTGCAGAAGGAAAGACAGACACTTTCTGCTTATGGGGCTGACTCTATATGGAGAGATTTGAACACCCGACATCTGCTTGGGAAGATCTACTAGAGAGATCCATGAAACCCATAGCAGGAGACAACAAACAAAAGATATATGGCAAAAAATGCAACATGAATATCCGAATGTTTATGAGTATGCATGAATATGCGTAATTTATGTTTGATGAATGCTGACAAAACAGACATATCTAACACAAACAGGCCCAGGAATCAAACGCCCGGTACTACACTTCCAGAGGAAAAATCCAACTGGAAAGCCAATCTGCTGGAGATCTTCAAGCTAATAAAGCAAAGATCTGCGGGGAGGCAAAAGATCAGAGACATCAAGGAAGATCACAAAATCTCTGAGTGATGGATCCACGATCAACCCGAACAGGGGAAACAGAAAGTCACAACAGGCGGAAACTACCACAAAGACAAATGTGTTGGGGAATGAAGAAATCCCGAGGTATCTGCAGGGGGATCCTCAGTATCAATTGGGAAACAAGAGTTCACTGCACAAGCAAGAACTAACACGAAAGCAACTCTAAATAACTCCGCTGGGGAACAACCCACAAAAGGAGAACAAATCATCTAGATAGAATCTAACTGCACAAGCAACTCTACTGGGAATACTGCCAGTCACTCCATCGGGGATAAACCCACTGAGGGAAAAATAGATCACACAAGTAGATTCTGCAACAAGCCACTCTACTAAGGATCAAAAGCATCAGGGAATCGACCAAATCTCTGGATGATAAATCACCAACCGACCCAACTGGGGAAACAGAGATTTCAACAGGCAGAAAACGCCTCAAAAACAACTCTGTTGAAGAAAACCAACTCTGGCGGGGATTCTGGCTCTGTTGGGGATACCAACTCCATTGAGGATTCTGTAGGGAAAGCACAAAACTTCTGCAGGAAACTTCTCAGATATAATCCACCATACCACAAATCTACTGGCGTCTTTACTGGGGAACCCACTGGGAAATCCACCGGGGATGAGGAGGAGAGCTAGGGATCAACCACCAAATGCTGAACCTTCCAAGAATAAACCAACAACTGCAGGAGGAAAATAATCACTGCCATGCTGAAGGGATAAGAGGTGAAAACCTCAACAAACGCTCTGATGGGGAGATATAACATAAATGCAGTATATCATATCAACAACTCTGCCAGCGACCGTGCTGAGGAAAGTGATAAAGTACCGGGATATCAACCCACCAATCACTGAATCTTCCAAGAGGAAGCAACCATGCTGAGGAGAGAATACTGTAAGAGAGGACTGTGGGGTCCTAACAAACACTATGCTTGGGGAACAACCCCAACAAAAGCTCTGCTTGGGGAACAACCCCAACAACAAAACTGGAGAAAGAGGATACAACCAAGCCAGGAATATGAACAAATGTCTTACCTGTTGGAAATCATGCCACCCTTGGGAGAGCACTGAGAAATCCTTAAGTATCCTTTCATCATTGTGAATGTTCACTTTGTAAAAAACAATAATTTGAAAAATTTTATTTGTTTAAAACAATGACATTTTATCAATTAAAACATGTAAAACATTTGTTGAATTGAAACAAATAAGAGTGCAAATAATTGGATAAAAGCTCAAATTTATTTGATGAAATGGTAGCCTGCAAATGGCAAGACTCCATAGATCTGTACAAATTTGAAATCAGTGATATATATTAGAAGAGGGCTACATTGAACATAATGATCCTTTCTCTACCAATTTGAATCTCGATGTATTCGAAGCTTCAGTTGACGATGAATCGAGAATCTCTGACGAACAGACGGCTGCGGAACAGAAAGTCTTATCATGATGCAATTACTTGACAAATCCCTAACTTTTGCCTAGATTGACCCAGGGTGAGGTACTCGATCTAGCGGGATGCAATTTTTTTTTTATGTCTCTAACTTTTGCCTGGATTACCCTTACGGGTTCTCCACCGAGACACTCATTTTTGCCTAAGCCGCCCTTTCGGGTTTTCAACTTAACGAGCTATTCTGTTTTTCTTATACTCTTTTTTTTTCTAGGCAAAGTATTTCTTGACTGCATCTGAATTCACAGGACGAGTGAAATCCTCCCCATCCATTGTTGTAAGCATCAAAGCACCGCCTGAAAAGGCTCTCTTAACAACATATGGACCTTCATAGTTTGGAGTCCACTTGCCCCTGGAATCGGGCGCGAAAGACAAGACTTTCTTGAGCACGAGGTCACCTTCTCGAAACACACGAGGCTTGACCTTCTTATCGAATGCTTTCTTCATTCTCTGCTAATATAACTGACCATGGCACATGGCAGTCAATCGCTTCTCTTCAATCATATTCAACTGGTCATAACGAATCTGAATCCATTCAGCATCAGTCAACTTGGCTTCCATCAAGACTCTCATTGATGGGATCTCCACCTCTACTGGGATAACAACCTCCATGCCGTAAACAAGAGAGAAAGGGGTTGCCCCTGTTGAAGTGCGGACAGATGTATGATAACCATGTAAAGCAAATGGCAGCATCTCATGCCAATCTTTGTACGTAACCGTCATCTTCTGGATAATCTTCTTGATATTCTTATTAGCAGCTTCAACAGCCCCATTCATCTTTGGTCTGTAGGGAGAGGAATTATGGTGTGCAATCTTGAACTCAGCGCACAACTCTTCCATCATTTTATTATTCAGATTAGATCCATTATCAGTAATGATCTTATCTGGCACACCATAACGGCAAATCAGTTGGTTCTTGATAAACTTCACAACCACCTGCCTGGTCACATTCGCATACGAAGCGGCTTCAACCCATTTGGTGAAGTAATCAATCGCTACGAGAATAAACCTGTGCCCATTGGACGCTTTCGGTTCAATCATGCCGATCATGTCGATTCCCCACATAGAGAAAGGCCATGGTGATGAAATCACATTCAGAAGTGTCGGAGGGATATGAATCTTGTCCGCGTAAATCTGACACTTGTGGCATTTCTTCACATATTTGCAGCAGTCAGACTCCATTGTCAGCCAATAGTAGCCTGCTCTCAGCATCTTCTTAGCCATGGAATGTCCATTGGAATGAGTACCAAATGAACCCTCATGGACCTCAGTCATCAACAGGTTTGCTTCGTGTCTATCCACGCATCTGAGCAAAACCATGTCAAAATTTCTCTTATACAGCACTTCACCACTGAGGTAGAAACTGCCTGACAACCTTTTCAAAGTTTTCCTATCTTTCACAGATGCCCCAGGCGGGTAGACCTGATTCTGAAGGAAATTCTTGATATCAAAATACCAAGGCTTGTCATCATTCACTTCTTCAACTGCAAACACGTGAGCTGGTCTATCCAAGCGCATCACGGCAATGTTGGGAACTTCATTCCAATACTTGACTACAATCATTGAAGCAAGCGTAGCAAGAGCATCTGCCATCCGATTATCCTCTCGAGGAATATGATGAAAGTCAACTTCTGTAAAGAACATTGAAATCCTTCTCGCATAATCTCTATACGGAATGAGACCAGGCTGATTCGTCTCCCATTCACCCTTGATCTGATTAACAACTAGGGCCGAATCATCATACACATCAAGATGCTTGATTCTCAGATCAATACATTCTTCCAGTCCCATAATACAGGCTTCGTACTCAGCCATATTATTCGTGCATTTGAAAGTTAGCCTTGCTGTAAACGGAATATGAGTGCCATGAGGAGTAATGATTACTGCCCCAATTCCATTTCCGTACTGATTCACAGCGCCATCAAACACCATCGTCCATCTGGAACCAGGTTCTGGACCTTCATCAAGTGTAGGCTCATCACAATCTTTCATTTTCAAATACAGAATCTCCTCATCTGGGAAGTCATACTGAACAGACTGATGATCTTCAATCGGCTGGTGCGCTAAATGGTCAGCCAAGATACTACCTTTAATAGCTTTCTGAGCTCGATACTCAATATCATACTCAGACAACAACATCTGCCAACGGGCAATCCTCCTAGTTAAAGCAGGCTTCTCGAAGATATACTTAATTGGATCCATTCTGGATTTCAACCAAGTTGTATGATTTATCATGTACTGGCGCAAACGCTTAGCAGCCCAAGCCAAAGCACAGCACGTCTTCTCAAGAATAGAGTATCGAGACTCACAATCAGTAAATTTCTTACTGAGGTAGTAGATAGCAGATTCTTTCTTCCCTGATTCATCTTGTTGACCGAGTACACAACCCATTGAGTCTTCAAGAACAGTCAGATACATAATCAGAGGTCTTCCTTCTACAGGCGGAGACAAGATCGGAGGTTCAGATAGATATTCCTTGATACTGTCGAAAGCTTTCTGGCAATCCTCGGTCCAATCATGAGACTGATCTTTCCGGAGGAGCTTGAATATTGGAGCACATGTGGCAGTCATGTGGGATATAAATCTGGAAATGTAGTTCAAGCGGCCAAGAAAACCTCGGAATTACTTTTCAATTTTGGGTGCAGGCATTTCTTGTATTGCTTTGACCTTGGCAGGATCAACTTTAATACCTCTCTCGCTGACAACAAAACCCAACAACTTGCCAGAACGGACTCCAAATGTACATTTGTTCGGATTCAGGCGAAGTTTAAACTTCCTCAAACGCTGAAAAAGCTTCAACAAATGCTCAACATGTTCAACTTCCGTTCGGGACTTAGCAATCATATCGTCAACGTAGACCTCTATCTCCTTGTGCATCATATCATGAAACAAGGTAGTCATAGCTCGTTGATACGTGGCTCCGGCGTTCTTCAAACCGAAGGGCATCACTCGATAACAGAATGTTCCCCAAGGTGTGATGAATGTTGTCTTCTCCATATCCTCGGGTGCCATCTTGATTTGATTATATCCGGAAAATCCGTCCATAAACGAAAAGACGTTGAATTTAGCTGTATTGTCTACCAACATATCAATGTGTGGTAGAGGGAAATCATCTTTAGGACTAGCTTTGTTCAAATCTCTGTAATCAACACACATACGTACTTTTCCGTCCTTCTTAGGCACAGGCACAATATTGGCCACCCATTGAGGATATGTAGAAGTCACCAGAAATCCCGCATCAATTTGCTTCTGAACTTCCTCCTTGATTTTTACTGCCATATCTGGATGAGTTCTTCTGAGCTTCTGCTTCACAGGCACGCACTCAGGCTTCAAAGGCAGGAAATCTTGCACAATATTTGTATCTAGACCCGGCATGTCTTCATACGACCAAGCAAAGATATCGGAGTATTCTCGTAGCAAACTGATCAACCCTTTCTTGACAGACTCTTCAAGAAGTGCCCCAATCTTCACCATACGAACACAATCCTCAGACCCCAAGTTGACTGTTTCCAGATCTTCGAGATGCGGCTGAATGATCTTCTTCTCGTGCTCAAGGAGACGAGTAATCTCATCAGGAATCCCTTTAACATCATCTTCCTTTGCTTCAAATACAGGGAATTCAAAATTGGGAGATGGCGTTGGATCATTATGTTCAATGGGTTTTAGAATCAACCTGCATAATGATTTTGGATAATAAAAAACTTTAGAATTTAAACAAACAAATCATTATGCAGATGAAAAGATTGCTTTTATTCTTGTATTTATGGTTTTTTGTGATCACTGATTTCATGCAAAAGTAAAAAGTGAAAACAAATGGAAAACAATTGTTTAACAATGCATTAATTGAATGAAATATCATTGTATAAATGCTGCCAACAATGTCATCACTTCTCCTTTTGGCATGGGAGAAGGGTTTTGAACAAAGTGAACCATTACTCTGATCTATGAATGACTGTAGGAACATCTACAGCGACCCAATTGTGACAGACACCTCCAGGTATGATGAAGTTGCTCAAATCCTCTGCATCCTCTTCCAGAATAGCAGCAGCTTCCTCGGCTTGATCAGCATGGATGAAACCTCCACTCTTGAACAAACCTTGCTCGTTGAATGCCCCAGAAGAATAGCCAATGCCAGCCCACGACTTATTGTCTTCAAGCTCGATCATCTTCCCTAAACCAGCAACTGCACCACATTCAATGGCCAGTTTCGCATCACGATAGGAAGCAAATGAAGGAGACTTCTTCTCAATTGGCTCAGCAATAGATAAAGCTTGGAAAGGCATTCCAACTTCATCCTCAGCATCAATATATGAGAAAGAAGACAAGTGGCTAACCAGGAGAGCCTTTTCTCCCCCTACCACAACCAGTTTCTTGTTCTTAACGAATTTCAGCTTCTGGTGTAGGGTGGATGTCACGGCGCCAGCCTCGTGAATCCATGGTCTATCAAGGAGACAACTATAAGATGGGTGGATATCCATAACCTGGAAGGTAACTTGGAAATCACTTGGTCCAATCTTGATTGGGAGATCAACTTCCCCAATCACGGTCTTACGTGACCCATCGAAAGCTTTCACAACAACACCACTCTGCCTCATAGGAGGCCCCTGATAAGACAATCTCGAAAGAGTGGTCTTCGGCAATACATTTAGAGATGACCCAGTGTCCACCAGCATGTTGGACATGGCATCAGTCTTGCAATTCATAGATATATGTAAAGCCATGTTGTGGTTTCTTCCCTCCTCAGGGAGATCAGCGTCACAGAAACTCAAAGTTTTGCAAGCAGTAATGTTTGCAACGATACTGTCAAACTGTTCTATCGTGACATCATGATCAACATACGCCAGGTCCAAAACTTTCTGCAGAGCCTCCCTATGGGGTTCTGAATTCAGAAGCAACGATAGCACGGATATTTTGGACGGCGTTTGTAGAAGCTGGTCTACAACATTATACTCACTCTTCTTGATGAGCCTCAGCATCTCATCACATTCTTCATTCACCATGCCACTTGGGCCAACAGAAGAAGCAGGAGTCTTTTATACAAAGGAGGGTTTGGCAATATGTGTTGGATTCGGAACATTCACCGCAGTCCCAACCGGACGCTCAGCAGAATCAGAAGCAACAACTCTAGCCTGAGGCTTAGGTGCTGAAAACACGCGACCACTACGGGTCAACCCGCTCACATCGGCAATATTGACAACGGAGGTTGAAGGAAACGGCACTTCCTTCCCATCTTCCACAACAACGGGATTATATCTGAAGGGAATAGCTTTATCCGAAGAATAAGGCACAGGGCCTGCAGGCTTGATGACAAATGAAGGAGAGACCTTTGGCTTGCTACCATCATAACGGATGACAACAGGCTCGGGCAATTTGAACATAGGAGAAATAACATTCACCTCTGGTTCGTCTTCGTCAACGTTTCGATTCTGTAGAATCTCAATGGTACCTTCGTCCAATAGCTCTTGAAGCTCTTTTCGCACTTCGCGACAACCCAGTCTATTAAGGAGAAAATGCGGCATCTGTCATGGTCGTGCTCCATATGACTGTACTGATAGAGCAGACGATGCAACTCGACCAATCACTGTCGAATATGGCTCACATATTTGACTTTATACTTGCCAGGGCAACCCTGGACCATGTTCACTGACTTCCCATGCTCGGGCAATGGGTTCTTCGTAACATTTGGGCCTGAGTCCTCAAAGATCAAGATACCGCATCGCATAAGGTCTTGAACCTTGGTCTTCAACGGATAGCAATTCTCAATATTGTATCCCGGAGCACCGGAATGATAAACACAATGCTGATCTGGCTTGTACCACCACTGCGGGTTAGCAGGCACAGCCGGAGGCTCTCTAGGAGTAACTAGTTTCCTCTCCAACAAGGAAGGATATAACTCAGTGTATGACATAGGAATAGGATCGAAACTGATCTTTTTCCTATCATAATTCAGATTAGCTTGATTACTGGTGCTACCACGAGGCTGGTAAGCCTGTTGCTGTGGACGATGTTGCTGTTGATACTGAGGTTGTTGCTGATGCTAATGATGTTGCTGATACTGCTAAGAATTATCTCTGAAAACAGGTGCTATATGAGCCACCTGGTGCTGGTTGCCGGCGTGACGCACAGGCTTCCTCTTACCAAAGGGTCTTCTTGGTTTAGCATGGGATTGCACAGCATGTGCCTCCCCAGCTTTCTTCTTAAACGCCCCATACCGTTTAGAAGAGCTTTCATCTTTAGCCAATCGTACTTCACGGACACCTTCCTCCAGACGCATCCCCATGTTCACCATATCGGTGAAATCAGAGGGAGCACTCGCAACCATCTGCTCATAATAAAATGAACTAAGAGTCTTCAGAAAGATCTTAGTCATCTCTTTCTCTTCCAGCGGAGGAGTAATCTGAGCTGCTAACTCTTGTCACCTCTGAGCGTACTCCTTAAATGTCTCTTTATCCTTCTGAGACATGCCCCTGAGTTGATCACGGTCAGGCGCCATATCAACATTGTATTTGTACTGCTTGGCGAAGGCTTCGCCAAGGTCGTTGAAGGATCGGATGTTTGCGCTATCAAGGCTCATATACCAACGAAGAGCCGCACCGGACATACTATCCTGAAAGTAATGAATCAGCAGTTGATCATTATCAGTCTGAGTAGACATTTTCCTGGCGTACATAACCAGGTAAGCGAGAGGGCAGGTGTTCCCCTTGTATTTTTCAAAGTCACGAACTTTGAACTTGAATGGAATCTTCACACCGGGAACTAGGCAAAGTTCAGCAGCAGACTTGCCAAACAGTTCTTTCCCTCGGAGGGTCTTCAATTCCTTTCGAAGATCGAGGAATTGGTCATTCATAGCTTCCATCTTCTCATTAACATCTGGGCCCTCAGACGGCTCAGAATGATAGACAGTGTCGTCTACCCTGGGAGTGGTATGCACGACAGGAGGAGGCATTGCAAGGACCGGGCTAGATGCCGGCATAGAAGCAAAGGTAGGCGCTGGAATATCTGGCATGAAACCAGGAGGCATACCCCACGGAAACCCGGCTGGCATGGCATTCGGCACAAAGTGGGCACTAGCAGCTGGCACAGTCGAAGACACCACTTCTGATATAACAGTCCTCTGGGGAGGAGTTGCAGGAGGTGGAGAGGGTTGATTCTGAGCAGCCAACAATTGCTCCATCAGAGCACCCAATCTGGCAACTTCTTCCTTCAGCTCTCTGTTCTCTTGTTCTAGTTGATCCATCACTCTTGCAGAATTGGCTCTGGTATAGTACCGGTGAGTCAGCTTGTCTTCAAAATAAATGAAGAGCACAGAGTTAGGCCACAGACAAGAAGACCAGAACAACCTGCTTATGCAAAATGATGCATGCAATGCTTGTGCACATGCTTTGTTTTTATTTCAAAGAACTTTTTAGGGTATTATTTGCAAAAAAAATTTTGAATATTTAAACATTTAATATCATATGGAAAATATCTCATCAACTATATTCGAGACAAAGAAGTACAGCATTATTGATTATTACAAAGGGATAAGGAAAAATAACATCCTATGGATCCCTAGAAGCTCGAGATGCTGGAAGACGAGATACACAAAGCTTCTTGATCTCTCTCTCATATGCTGCTTCCATATCCGCTTTCTCCTTAGCAAGTCGATCATACTTCCTCTTCCAGAACTTGGAAGACTGAGGAAGCAGGGAAGTCCAGGTATCATTCGGATCATCTATAACCTGATGCTCGAGAAACTCGATCAGAGCATCCTTCTCTTTGATTTGCTTAAGCAACTCTTCTCTTTCACGGATCCAAGCACGTGAAAGGTCTTCTTCTCTCAACTCCTCTACATCTTGGTTAGGGAGGGTTGAAGGCCCAGCCACATCCAACGGTGTAGGTCTCGGATAGTCATACGGCATAAGATACTCTGAAGCTCTCTGTCTGACCTAAGAAGTATATGGCTCCAAAGCAATGCAATTCTTCGGACCCAACTCGTTCCTACCCTTCTTAGGAATATTGCGCCAAGCGCGGACCATCCTGGCTTTCAGGCCTTGGGGATCTTTACCCTCCTGAAAGAACACACCTTCTAACAGAATGTTATGAGGTTTATCCTTTAG
This sequence comes from Lathyrus oleraceus, assembly GCF_024323335.1. NCBI lineage: Eukaryota > Viridiplantae > Streptophyta > Magnoliopsida > Fabales > Fabaceae > Lathyrus > Lathyrus oleraceus. The sequence goes on along the minus strand of NC_066585.1, from coordinate 431,552,912 downwards.
GGGGAACCCAAGCTGACGACGTGCTAAGATAGGATTGTAGCTGATTCCACCACATGTACGAAGAAGAGGCACATTAGGGAATTCACCACAATAATCAATGATCTGAACAATATCATACACGCGATCATACCAAGAGATATCATCATTAGTGAGAGACATAAGTCTCGTGGACCACCGTAGACATCCCTTGTTTTCCTTGAAAGCAACTGTCTGTGGTAAGTGAGAAATAAACCACTTATACAACAGAGGCAAACAACACACAATAACTCCTCCACCCTTTGCATTCCTCAGATGCAAAGAGAAATAGGCATCACCCAACAGAGTCGGAACGGGATTAAGAACTGAGAAGATCCTAATGGCGTTCACATCCACAAATTTGTCGATGTTTGGGAACAATACCAAACCATAGATGAGCAGCACAAATATGGCCTCAAAGGCATGCTCACTCATGGCCTTCCCATAAACGGTAGCTTGAGCGATGAGGAAATCAGAAGGAAGACCCTGAATTCCACCTTTGGTAGTCATATGAGCTTTAATCAAGGATTCATCTATGTGCAACAAGTTTGCGATCTCTCGAGAAGTCGGAATACTCTCTAAGCCACTGAACGACACCTGATCCAGAATAGGAATACCCACAAGATGAGCATACTCCTCCAAGGTAGGCAACAGCTGGAAGTCCGGAAAAGAGAAGCAATGATACAGAGGATCATAAAACTGCGCCAAAGTACTCATCAACCCTTCGTCAACCTGAGTAGTCAACAGAGGCAGAAGCTTCCCATAACGAGCTTTGAAACCCAAGGGATCCAATACATAGGATGCCAGATTCCTTAACTCTTTCACATCAGGCTGTCTAAAGCTGTACATCTTTGTATGCCTTTTTGGTCTTTCCATGTCTGAAAATTTTGCAAATAAACCCTTTAAGTTCCTTGAAAATTTTCTCATTTTTCTGATGACATGAATGCAGATGAATGCATGAATGCATGAATGCAACAATCACACTCAAGGATCAAGCGAAGCACACCAAACAAAGGTCATGGGAAAGCTCATAGTATCCTTAATATCAATCATCCATTTTGGTGGATTATGGTTTTCACCTTATCAACACCCAAGTTCCATTGATATTAACGGTACATGAACCGACTCAATCATCCTTAATATCAATCATCCGTTTTGGTGGATTATGGTTTTCACCTTATCAACACCCTGGTTCCATTGATATTAAGGTTGTCTGAACGACTCAACCATGAATCACGGGTTTGTTGAGAGTCACGAGCATGGATTCTTGGTTAAGAACCACCCAAAGGGAGTGTACTAGGGTTTAAACCTGCCGAACATGTTCTACCAGAGGTTCCCATAGTCATCATCCCATCTTTCGAATATTATCGGAGGAACGAATACTCGTATTCCAAAAATATTCTCAAGAGAGACTCTTATGAGTGTAGTATCGCGTAAAAATCGCATCAGATCTTACATCTGAACGACCTCCGCACTACGTCCTAAAAATAGGCCAAGATGGGCTTGGTAAACTAAGGTCCTTGGCTTCTAAGGCACATGATTGAAATAATAATGCCTAACCACAAATAACTTGTGTGACATTATTAATCCAACATGACCTCCACCAGGTGAATGGACTCGCAAGTCAACTGGCTAAGGAATACTCCACACCAATCGACAAGACTATGCCATTCTCCTATCCTAAGGTGCACTCGAGTTCGGGTTTAGAACTCATCTCACAGAGATCACCAAAGCAGACAAGCAATTGTATATCAAGCAATTCAAACATTACAATGAATACAGTCATCCCAAATTGTATAAAAATATATCATATAACAAATAAACAATATCATACAACAAGGGTGAAAAGTAGGCAATACCACCAAGGATGTATCCCCAGCAGAGTCGCCACTTTTCTGTAGCGGTGTATTCGTCACTTTATGATTTATTGATTAAACCAAAAGCAAAGTATACAAAGAATCGAGTCGCCACCGCACTTTTATTTGTCCAAAGGAATGGCTAAAAAGCGAACAAAAGCCTAAGAAGTTTTACACATAGAAAACTAATGAAAAGATCAGAGATCGGGGTAAGGGGTAAATTACGCAATGGGAAGGTGTTAGGCACCCAAAACGTCCTAGGTACTCCTAGGGAGCCCTTTTCACACTTGTTGTACGAAAGGTTATTTGTTTATGAAATATTTATTGTGCAAACATGGATGAAGGGATGAGAAAAGAATGTACAAGTTATTATTTTTGTGTTTGGATGGATAACCATTGCCTACATACCTTTACAGGATCAAAACCTCGTAGTTCGGCTAAAAGATTTCCAAAATATGAGTGGGTTCATTTTAAACAAAAGCCCTAAGGTCTTTCATTATCCACGGGAGAAAACTCAACCTTATACAAACAACAAGTCCACCATGTGAGAAAAGCTTCAACTTGCTAGTGAGGGGCTAACCCTATAATAAGCAAGGAAGTCTTACGATTCAATCACTAAGGACAAAAGGTGAGATTAACATCAACCACTAAGATAATTGAGATCTATGGCTAATGTATGAAAACTTATCAAAGATGGACAAAGCCACAAAACAATTGAATGAGTGAAATTAACCAATTAGGATTATTCACAAAAGAGGGTCAAAGTATGATTAGGATTCAATTCAAAAGAAGTATTATGAAAATGAAGTTTGAAAAATCAAAGGCTTAAGGCCTAGGTCTCTAATTTGAAAAGAGATGAAAATGTTTGCACAATATTTTTCAGGTTTGGGTTAACATGCTAATGGAGGTTTAAGGAAACAAAAGGTGGGAGGGTGAGAGAGTGTAAAACTTCTTAGATGTTCACCTCTTGAGATCATATGTAGATGATCCAAGTGATTCCTTTGGAATAGGCAATGAGCAATAAGCAAATAAACAACAAAGCAAATGGATACCGGATGCCAATCAATGGACTTACACCAATCTCACAAACAAAGATGGATACCGGATACCAATCAATGGATTTACACCAATCTCCTAAAACAAACATGGATATCAGATGCCAATCAATGGACTTATACCAATCTCCCAAAACAAAACAAACATGGATATCAGATGCCAATAAATGGACTTATACCAATCTCCAAGAAATGATCATAGGAAACAACTGCCAATAAATGGGCTTACAATTGACTCCTCACATAAAACAAATGCAATAAGCAAGAGGAAACAAGTTGCCAATAAATGGTCTTACACTCGACTCCAAGGAAATAGGATGCCAATAAATGGTCTTAGTCCCAACTCCTTCCAGGTCATAGGAAACAATGGCCGATAAATGGACTTACAATTGATTCCTCAATGGACAAACAAAAGTGTCACAAAGATATGAGCAATGATTATGCAATAATGTACAATTAATGATGATAAATGCACAGAGGCACACACAAGCAATTTCGCACAGATGAATCAAGCAATCAGACAAACAACTCAATTAGCACACACTATACACAAGCAATAAGGCTCAAACAAGGTTAGACTTTAAAGTCAACTGGAATGGGGTGTGTTGTGCTCTTAACCCTAACATTGAGAGTTAGGGTGAAGCAGATGAAATGGAGATGAGGAGTATGCCTCATAGCTCTTATCCCTGGCCTGGGAGAGCTTTGAATAATGGAAAGTGTGGGAGTTCAGAAAGTTGGAACTCTTCTCCACAAATGAATGACTCTATAAGATCTTGGGTTAGTATCCACAATGCATCAACACATTGTGTGAGCAAAGTGGATGACACACTGAATAGCAGGAGATGGATTACACATCTCTTTTATCTGCCAATTTCCTCATAAGAGGACTTTTCCTGCTTGGCACAAAAGATAAACAATCACAAGCATTGTCTCTTAAGGAGGACTTCAGACAGGTGCCTGTCCACATAACAGGACAGGTCTTCCAGACTACATGAAGAAGAGAGGTTATACCTAAGTGGTTAAGCAACCAAGCAAAAGCAAAGTTCAAAATGAACTTAAGCAACTAATATACCTGTGGAAATATCAAACAAATCAGTACAAAGTTCAGACAACTAAACAATAGTCAATAGGCAACAATCAATCCCAATGTACACAATGTGTAAACCAAAAGGTCAAACTCAAATGAGTCAACATCAACCTACAAAACACACAAAGATTAGTAATCAAAGGCAATCATCAATGCTCAAATTATGGAGCATCAACAACTATGGAACTTGAATGGTCAACCTGAAATCAAAGCTCAAATGTGAGAGGCAAACCACTAGGTCAAGGCCTAGGGTCAAAGATGGAGAAAAAATTTGAAACAGAAGCTGAAAATTAACATGAATCAACTTCAAACACCTTAAAACAATCCAAAAGGTCTCACATCAATATCATATACCAAAAGCATTTCATGATCAATTGAAGTTCAAAGCAATTTTAAAGCTCAAATGTGAACAACCAGAATGAAAAATCTCAATTAAATCAGAAATGATTCAAATAATTCCAAGAAAATTCATGCTCAATCACAACATCCATAATATGCATCATATAAAAAATCAGGACAATTGGAGATCATTAGGCATGGCAAATTCATCACATAAGTTGAACAAGCAAAGGTGTGACGCAAATTGTCACACCAACATTAACATAATCATAAAACAGGGATGAGAAATGGTAAAAATACCAAATCAACACCAAAATGTCAAGCAATGAGTCTAGTTTCATCATGCAAATTTTCAGAAGCATTGGATTAAAAACCAGCATTTCACAAATGATATAGCAAGGCAAGGTACAAAATGCATACATGTTCAAATGCCCTAGCACAAAATGAAATCCAGCTAAGCACAATTTATGGAAAAATGATCAAAAAATACTAGACAGAATATGCAACACAATGCAAAAAACAACATAATTTTTGGAGCAATCTCCTCAATAACACTTCAGGATCCAAAATCAAGCAAGAGAAATGGATTGAATATGAAGAAATTTGAAGAAATTTTTGAGAGAGAATTTTGAGAAATTTTCTAGATCTGAAAAAATGGTTGTTATTATGCTGAAAACAGTTAGGGTTTCATTTATATATGCTATGCTAATCACCCTTCTAATCATGTTTAGCCAATGGTAAGTGGAATTAGCAAAAATGGAGTGTTATTGCAAAAATGGTGAACAGTGCACGGGTTTGTGTTTGTTTTCACTCAAAAAATCATTTTGGAGCTAAATGCAATAGTGGAATGTTCAAATAATGCACCAATTTTAAACTTCATATTTTCCCTCCAAAAATCAAGTGAAATGGCAAGTGTTCATATGATGATAATTGATGAAATGCAATGCATGATTTGGAATTTAGAGGTCAAAATAAGAACAATGCAAAAAGAGCCACTTGAATTGGAGCTTTGGTTGAGAAGTTATGCTCATTTGAAGCTTCAAGTACACTTTGCCATGTTTTGATCATATCTCCTTAACCACACATGAGAAATTGATGATCTTGGACTTTTTGGAAATGGGAGAGAAAGATCTACAACTTTCATGTTCAACATAATTTCATTTGAAGCTTTCTTTGTAATGTAATGTGAAGTTGAAGTTAGGTGAAAACCTTTCCATTTTTGGCAAATTTGAATTATAGGTCACTTTCTATTTTTGGAAAGTTTTGACCTGACTTTATTTTCTTCAATGTTGATGTTTGAAATGTCAAATGAGACTTGTTTGAACATGAATGAAGTATTTCTAAGCACTTCCCACCTCCAAATCCAACAGTTGACTTGACAGTTGACTTGACAGTTGACTTTCTAGGCCTCCAGTTGACCTGGCAATGTTCTGATGAAATTCAAGCCTTTACCACTTGGGATTTTGATTCAAAATGGCATCATAGCTCATGTGAACTCTTGTGAATGATTGTGGTATCCAAATTCTCAAGAATGGCCACCATCTATAGCTCAATGACTGCCTTTGACTGCCTTGATCTGTGATTGCTTCATCTGCACGACAAAGGCTAGATGACATATTTTTGTACTTTTGGTTAGTGATAAAAGGAAAAGCAATGATATACAAATGCAAAAAATGCTTGGTGATCAAGAACCACTCTCAAAAAGGTAACCCACCCACAGGGAAGGAGGCAAGGTGCACAATGATCCTTGAGGCAATGTAATGATATGATATGATGCCATGAGGGATCTTAGGGACAAAATTGGGGTCTTACAATGAAGATCGCTCGTTTTCATCAAGTTTTTATGACCTGCAACTCTGGTCGAAATCTCCATGCTCGCCGGAGAAGACGGTGGTGTACACCACCGTCCGTTTGCCAATTTGAATCCTAGCCATTGATGATGATTTCCAGATTGAATCATGGCTCTTGGATCTTATGACTTATTTTAATGCCTCGTGTGTCTCATTGACTAAGGCCTATGGTGGGCGCGCGCATGTGGAGCGTTTGATCCTCCACGTCAATTAATGAAATCCCATCCAATGCCTCTCCTTTTTTTTCTGATTTTCTTAATTTCCATTTTATTTTCTTTAATTCCATTTTATTTCAAAAATTCATAACTCTCCCATTTTTAATCCAAAAAATATGGGACCAATTGCATTATTTCTCTTTTTAATTCTAGTTTCTAAAAATGATTTTTAATATTTTTTATCTCATCATTTGATATTTTTTGTGAATTTTCTCTTTTCTGGTCATTTTTAATTCATTTTAAATAGTTTTTGATATTAAAAAATATTTTCTCAGCCTATTTGAATGATGAGGGATTTATGAAAAATATTCTCATCAGTTTATTAATTGATTTGAGATTTATTTGAGATTTTAGTTCAATTAGGTTATTTTTATTCATTTTTAATTGATTAAAAATAGTTTCTGACTTTTAAAAATGCTGAAATTTTTTGTCCAACTTTGTTTGACCTTGTTGAACTTAGGATAAATCACTTGGACTTTTCAAAGTTGATTTGAAGTGATTTTGAAGTTTGACCTTTCTTTAATATTTTAAATCATGTTTATTTTGAATATTAAAAATGCCAATAAATATTTTGTTTAGGTCTTGACCTCCAATCTTCATCTCTCTTCTGTTTTTGATTTTTTGACCATGATCCTCAATATCATTGGTCAACACTTGTTTTATTGATACATTCCATTTCATTTAAGGCACTTTATTCTTTCCATTTTCATTATCCCTTATCCATCTCCTTCTTCTCCTTCTTTTCCTTTTGATCAATGAGTTAAAGGTTGATAAGTTAGTTGTAATACCCCAATTTTGACCCTAAGATCCCTCATGGTATCATAACATTTGCATTTGCATTGCCTCAAGGATCATAAGCATCTTAGTTCCCGTTACCTTTGGGTGGGACTTCTTGTGAGTGGTTTGAGATCACCAAGCATGCTTGAATTGTATATTATTGCTTTTCTTATTTTGTTTACTAACCAAAAGCACAAAAATATGTCACTAACATCTGTTATTTGTAGCTTGAGCAATCACAAGGTCAAAAGCTTCAAAGGAGATCCTTTGTGCAATGATAAGGTCAAGAGGAGATGAAAGCAAGCATGGTAATGGTTCCCAAAGCTCTCATCCATCAAATATGCCTCCCTAGCATCTCAATTCATCATTTTGATCAAAGCAAGTCAAAGGGTTTGAAGTTTGTTTCCCAAGGAAACCCTAATTCATCTGTATACCACAATGCCTTGCTCTTGAAGCAACCTCAGCCCATGATCAAATACAATCAAGGGAAGTTCTTTAAATTATCATTTCATGCATATTTGAACTTATTTGAGTGCCCTCAGTCATCAATTCATCAAGATATGAGTCATGGACTTGAGAAGTTGATCAGTCAATTCATCTGACTATTTTGAAATGCACTGAGACCTAACTTTTTATGTGTTGGTCAAATAGAGATGATCCCAAAAGCAAAAATGTTCTTAAGTATAATATAAACAACTTTCATGTTCATCAAAAATTTATTTGAATCTTGGAAGGTCATCATCCATTCCAAGAAATTATAAATCATTTTGACTGAAACCCTAATTTTGGGTTAACTTCCCAAGAACATAACTCATTGATTTTTTATGATTTTGAGGTGGCATCAAATGAATTGGAAATCTTAAGGTTTATAATTCAAATGGTATGTTGAAAAAAAGTTCAAAATCTCAAAGTAAATACATGTGATAATACAAAACATTATAGGTCACTTTGGACCAAATGCATTGAAAGTCAAAAAGTCCAACTTCAAGTGCCCATAACTCTTTTATCAAAAACTCAAATGATACAAAATTTAAGTCCATTTTGATTTTCTTGAAAAGATCTACAACTTTGGTGTTGGAGGTTTTTTCATTTGAGGTTTGCATCCTCAAAACAGAGGGGCTTGAACATTGGCCAAATTTGGAAACCCCACCTTTGCATGTTTTGCACCTTACACTTTAAACTCAAAATTCACTAATTTCCACACTTCAAATGGATTTTTTTCCCAACATAACAGTTGTTCCTTACATCAAGAACTTTCCAACCATTACTCACATGCTCATGTTTGGATTTGGAAAATGGCATTTTCGAAGAGGAGAAGCTTTAGGCATAATTGTGCATAACATGTTGAAACTCATTACACAAGCCTATGCAATGCCAATTACACGTCCATTTCAGCTCAATTATACTTCAGATTGCATTTGGCATTGGATTTGGGCCTTCTACATGATCATGCAAGCCCATGCAATGAATATCCTCTTGCCATGCACAAGAATTTTCCACCTCCTTACATCAGCTTCCACTATAAATACACTTGCTTGCTTCACTTGAAATCATCCATGAGTCAACCTGAAATGTTGCTGAACTGAAAACTAAACCTCTCACCAAAGGAACTATTTCATTTTCATTCAAATTTCTCAGATCTGAAATTCAACTAAATCTGGTTGAATTTCTAGATATAAAGTTCCTAGACCTCTCTCTCTTAATCCATTAAAGCTCTGTTTGGCCAAAGGAAGCAAGGAAGCAAGCTCAGATCACCACAATTCAAAGGTTCTCTCCAACTGGTTTTTTCTTCGAAACTCACTATTCTTTGATCTATTTGCTTGGCTATTGTGTTGTCTAAAGTCCTTTCCATAGAGGCATCATTGCTGTGTATTCAATTTTCAAAATCTAACAAGTTCATGATGAACACCATCAAGTTTCAACCTCTGATTTCTCTCACTATAGAGATCTAGAGCAGAAATGGATGGTACAGGGGTGATGTACATCACCCCAGCTTTAATTTGGTACCTAGATCGTGGATTTTGGTTGAGTTTGGAGGACCTGCAACTCTGGCCGGAGCTTGAGTGCTTGCCGGAGAAGACGGTGGTGCTGGCCACCGTCCACCATGCTAGATTCAATCTGGATCGTTGGATGCATCTCCCACGTTTTAATCTCAGCCATGCATTTTGTTTACTTTCAATAATGCCACATGTTTCACGTTGACTAAAGCCTACCATGGAAGCGCGCATGTGGAGCGTCTGATCAGCCACGTCAATTAATGAGGCTTGAATAGACGCTCCTTGTTTTTTTGATTTTCCTATTTTCTGATTTAATTTCTTTTATTTCCTTTATTTTAAAAAATTCACATCTTCTTCATTTTAAATCCAAAAAATATTGGACCAATTGCATTCTTCTCCAAATAAATTCTAGTTTCTAAATATAGTTTTTAATATTTTTTATTTTGTCATTTGATATTTTTGGTGAATTTTCTCTTTTCTGGTTATTTTTAATTAATTTTAAATAGTTTTTGATATTCAAAAAATACAAAAATATTTTCCTAACCTATTTGAATGATGATGGATCTATGAAAAATATTCTCATCAATTTTTTAATTGATTTGAGATTTATTTGAGATTTTAGTTCAATTAGGTTATTTTTATTCATTTTTAATTGATTAAAAATAGTTTCTGACTTTTAAAAATGCTGAAATTTTTTGTCAAACTTTGTTTGAACTTGTTGAGCTTGGGATAAATCACTTGGACCTTTCAAGGTTGATTTGAGGTGATTTTGAAGTTTGACCTTTCTTTTATTTCTTAATTCAAGTTTATTTTAATATTAAAAATGCCAAAAACATTTTGCTTATTGCTTGACCTCCAATCTTCATCCCATTTCTGGTTTCTCATTGTTTGACTCTGACTTTCAATGTTATTTGGTCAACACACATGGATTGGTACATTTTATTTCACCTTATGCACTTTATTCTTTCAATTTCCTTTTCCATTATTCATCTCTTTCTTCTTCTTTTTCTTTTTCTTTTTGATCAATGAGTTGAAGGTTGATAAGTTAGCATTGATTACGAAGACTTAATCTCCCCTGATTCAAATCTAATTCATCTTGATTAATTGATCAAGTGAATGGCTTTGTATTAAGGATAGGTTGTTTCCTAAGTCATGCAAAGGACTTAAACCAATACAAGATCAATTCTCCTTTTTCTTTTTGGCATGGCAAGTTGTTGGAACTTGGTTCACTAATCAAGACTTCTAACTTGTGTTGTTGCCTAAATTATTATCGACCGGCCTCAGATAGTTATGACTTCTACATAAGTCCAATTACGATTGCTTAACATAGCGCTAAATTTGCCTTATGGCACACTAACTACTAACATTAACCATTAACCATTAACATTTACTTTTTGCACTTTACTTTTATGCAATTTACTATTCTTGTACATATTATTCATTTTCTTTTCCCTTTGCTCACTTGAGCACATGTTTATGTTAATGCCATTTTCCTTTTGCTCATTTGAGCATATAATTGTGTATATATCTTTTGTGCTTGTGTTTGTCTGTTTGTTGTGAACCAAATGCAAAGAATTGGAAAAAATGGACTTAGACTTTAGGACTTTACCCAAGCTAGTGGAGTTTGAAGAGCAACTAGGCCTCATGCCTTTAGAATGCTTAAAAGTCAAAGAGCAACTAGGCCTCATGCCTTTAGAATGCTTAAAGCTTGAAGATGAACATTGAAAGGACAATATTCTAAACTCCCTCTTATCCATTCTTTGATTGTTAATAGAACCTTTTGACGTGTGTTGTCGTTGTGCTAGGGACTCTAACATTGAGCCAACTTGAGGAACCATTGCCATGAGCTTCCAAGAGAGACAGGCCTAAGAGCTATTGAGGAACTTGCTAAGAGACTTGTTTGTTGATTGCTTGAGTTTTTTCCTTGTGTGATTGCTTATTCCAAAGGATGGGAGCTACTTGGATCATCAATATGATCTCAAGAGAGGAACTCCATTGTGGTCTTATTCTTTATCCCTCACCTCTTGTATGCTTAGGATCTTAGCCATTCTTCTTCTTCCCTCCACTCTAACCCAAGCCAAAACTTTTGTGCAAACATTTAACATTTGTTTTCAACATTAGAAACCTAAGCCTTATGATTTTGATTTTCAAACTTTCTTTTCTTAACACTTACTTTGAATTGAACTTCTAAATCAACTTTAACCATTTTTGTAAATACTTTTCATTGGTAAACATAACCCATTCAAAGGTCTTTTTGTGGTTTCAATGGCCACTTTCTTAATCAAAACTTTTCATAACCTTTAGCTATTAGGTTTGAGTTATCCTTGTGGTAGATGTAATACTCACCTATATCCTTAGTGATGGACAATGAGTCTTCCATGCTTATTATAGGGTTAACCCCTCACTAGCATGTTGAAGCTATCCTCACATGGTGGATTTGTGGTTTCAGGTTGAGTTTTCTCCCTTTGATAACAAAAGACCTTAAGGCTTTTGGACCAATCAATTCACCAACTCATTTTGAGATTTTTACCCCGAACTACGAGATTTTGATCCTACCTTTTTAAGATGGTACGTAGGCAATGGGTTTATCCATCCAAACACAAAATTTAAATAAACTTGTATATTCTCTTCCCATCTCTTTAATCATGTTTGCACAAACAAATTTTCACAAAACAACAACCTTACAACAAATGTGAAAAGGGCTCCCTAGGAGTACCTAGGATGTTTTGGGTGCCTAACACCTTCCCATTGCATAACCAACCCCCTTACGCAGATCTCTGACTCTCTTTTACTAGTTTTTGATTCGATAAAACTTTTAGGTTTTTGTTCGTTTTCTAACCATTCCTTTGGATAAATAAAAGTGCGGTGGCGACTAGACTTGTATGATTTACCTTAGATTTAGTCAATATCTCTAATGGTAACGAATACCCCGCTACATTAGTATTGATTAAGAAGGTTTAATCTTCCTCAATCCAAATCTAATTCATCTTGATCAAATGATCTAGTGAATGGCTTTGTATTAAGGATAGGTTGCTTGCTAAATCATACAAAAGGCTTAAACCAATACAAGATCAATTCTCTTCTTCTTTTTGGCATGGCAAGTTGTTGGAACTTGGTTCACTAATCAAGACTTCTAACTTGTGTTGTTGCCTACATTATTATTGACCGACCTCAGATAGTTGTGACTTCTACATAAGTCCGATTACGATTGCTTAACATAGCGTTAAATTTTCCTTATGGCACACTAACTACTGACACTAATCATTAACCATTAACATTTACTTTTTGCACTTTACATTTATGCAATTTACTATTCTTGTACATATTATTCATTTGCTTTTTCCTTTGCTCATTGGAGCACATGTTTATGTTAATGCAATTTGCCTTTTACTCACTTGAGCACATAATTTTGTATATACTCTTGTGTTTGTGTTTTGTTTGTTTGTTGTGGACCAAATACAAAAGACTTGGACAAAATGGACTTAGACTTTAGGACTTTCCCTATGCAAATTTGGAGTCAAAGAGCAACTAGGCATTGGGCCTTTAGAATGCTATAAAAGTCAAAGAGCAACTAGGCATTGGGCCTTTAGAATGCTTAATGTTAAAGATAACCTTGAAAGGGCCAACTTCTAAACTCTTCTTGTCCATTCCTTGTTTGTTTTTCTATAGTCTTTTAATGTGTGTGTTCTTGTGCTAGGGATTCCAACTTGATCCAAATTGAGGAACCATTTCCATGAGCTTCTAAGAGAGAGGGACCTAAGATACATTGAGGAGCTTTCCAAGAGTTCATTTGATTGTCGATTTCTTGAGTTTATGCTTATGTGATTGCTTATTCCAAAGGACGGGAGATACTTGGATCATCATATATGATCTCAAGAGAGGAACTCCATTTGTGGTTTTACTTCTTATTCCCTACCTCTTGTATGTTTAGGACTTTAGCCATTCTTCTTCTTCCCTCCACTCTAACCCAAGCCAAGACTTTTTGTGCAAACATTTAATATTTCTTTTCAAACATTAGAAACCTAAGCCTTATGCTTTTGATTTTCAAATTTTCTTTTCATAACACTTATTTTGAATTGAACTTTTAAATCAACTTTGACCATGTTTTGTAAATACTTTTCATTGGTCAATATAACCCATTCAAATGTTCTTTTTGTGGTTTCAATGGCCATTTTCTTAAGAAAACTTTTCATAACCTTTAGCTATTAGGTTTGATTTATCCTTGAGGTAGATGTAATACTCACCTATATCCTTAGTGATGGACAATGAGTCTTCCATGCTTATTATATGGTTAACCCCTCACTAGCATGTTGAAGCTATCCTCACATGGTGGATTTGTGGTTTTAGGTTGAGTTTTCTCCCTTGGATAACAAAAGACCTTAAGGCTTTTGGACCAATTAATTCACCAACTCATTTTGAGATTTTTACCCTGAACTACGAGGTTTTGATCCTAATCTTTTTTAAGAGGGTACGTAGGCAATGGGTTCAGCCATCCAAACGCAAAATGTAAATAAACTTGTATATTCTTTTCTCATCTCTTCAATCATGTTTGCACAAAACAAATTTTTCACAAAATACCGACCTTACAACCAATGTGAAAAGGGCTCCCTAGGAGTACCTAGGATGTTTTGGGTGCTTAAAACCTTCCCATTGCATAACCAACCCCTTTACCCAGATCTCTGACTTTTTTACTAGTTTTTGATTCGATAAAACTTTTAGGTTTTTGTTCGCTTTCTAACCATTCCTTTAGATAAATAGAAGTGCGGTGGAGACTCGACTTGTATTATTTACCTTGGATTTAGTCAATATCTCTAATGGTAACGAATACCCCGCTACAGCCAGGTTAGAATCTATTCGCTTACTTGTCTCATTCGCTATAAATCATTCTATCAAACTGTATCAAATGGATGTCAAGAGCGCATTCCTTTATGGTTATATATCAGAAGAAGTGTATGTCAACCAACCTCCAGGTTTTGAAAATTCGAATTGTCCAAAACATGTTTTTAAACTTAAAAAATCTTTATATGGACTAAAACAAGCTTCCAGACCTTGGTATGAAAGATTAAGTAACTTTCTTTTGGAACATGATTTTATCAGAGGGAAAGTTGACTCTACACTCTTCTGTAAAAACATTAATAATGATTTCATGATAACGCCTCTGTGTGTCAAGAATTCTCTGAGTTAATGCATGCAAAATTCACTGTGGTTGAGGCGTATATCTGGCATATCATGAAGAGGGAAAGAATCTGATATCATGGGCCAGCCAAAGACAATCAACCATAGCCCTGTCTATTGTAGAAGCGGAATACATCTCAACATCACTGTGCACTACCCAGATGCTCTGGATGAAGAATCAACTAGAGGATCTTCAAATCTTTGAGAGTAACATTCCTATCTTCTGTGATAATACTGCTGCCATTTGTTTAAGCAAGAATCCTATTTTGCCCTCCAGAGCTAAGCACATAGAAATAAAACATCATTTCAATAGAGACTATGTTCAAAAAGGGGTAGTAATGTTGAAATTCATTGATACAGACCATCAATGGGCTGACATCTTTACCAAACCACTTGCTGAAGATAGATTTCTCTTCATCTTAAAATATCTGAACATTCAAAACTGTCCTGAATAAAATATGCCTCTAAGTGAGCAAAATAAGATTCTGATGTAAACAAAGTGGATTCGCATCTGACTCTAATACTCCTACCAAGTTAGAATTCATCTGAGTTAGAAATCTCCAGGAACCAACCCTTTGGTATTCCTGAAGATCAGATAGAGCAAACATGTGGAGCACCTTGAGTCTGACCTTGGAGCTTCTAGACAGCTGTCTAGCAGTAATCAAGGAACAGTCTCTTGAGATCTCCTCGAGCAGTGTACTGACTGTTGGGATTAGACATCATTTATGAGCTGTAATCATTTTCCCTATAACGTGCATACTTGGTTTTTGTGCTAAACTCTGTTTTGTGTGTCGTTTTGCATGCGCCCTAATTTGGGTATTTAAACACTTCTCTTCATACATTGCACACTTTTCACTCTCACAAACACTCTTAACCTTCCTGCAAGTTCGTTTCTCCCTCAAGGCATTCCTGCAGCGTTCATTCAAGTTCTTCATCCTTCAACTCAGTTCATCAACAACATTCATGGATTCCCAACAACAATCAGTGTATAACTTCTCTCAACAGATGGATTCCAACGAACAAGCTCCAAGTTCAAGCAACCCAAACCCACCAGTTACCGGTGTCGTGTCAACTCCCATCTACAAAGAACCTCACATTATTGACCGTGAGCCTCATATCAACCTTGCAACACCATTCGAGAAATTGGAAGTCTTGTGTGAATCACTGGTGGATTTTGAAAACATGCGAAGGAACGGTGTTGACCTCACTGAAGAACTGCAGAATCAAGGTTGGGGAAACTACTTCCAATGTCTCTATGGTCCAGTTTACACAAACTTGGTTAAAAAATTCTGGAGATTCGCTGACGCTGACAATCACTACATCGTCTCCTATGTTCTGGGAGTGAAGATGTTGATCACCGAGAAGTCCATTGCTGCTCTTTTGGGCATGGAGAAAGTTGGAGGAAGAAGAATTTACAACATCAATCCTAGGGCAAAGTATCTGTCCCATGAGATTAATCCAACAATCTTCCAACAGACGCTGAAGGAAAACACTCCAATAACAAGGAACTCGATCATAACCTTCGAGTATGGCTGAAGATAATCTTGGGCACCATACATCATTGCTCAGCTTCCAACTCCTCAGACTATATCAACACAGACAAGAAGTGCATCCTGTACTGCATCCACAAGGGTCTGAAGCTCTTCCTTCTGGGACTCCTTTTCAAGTACCTTAGAGACTCTGTAAGAGATACAAGAAACAACATGAAGCCTAGAAACTACATCCCTCCGAGGAGGCTGATCTCTGACGTACTGATTGAAAGCGGTCTCGTGGACCACCTGATAAAGTTCAGACTCATGTAAGATGTGATGATAGATACTGGAAGAGCTTTGAACGCCCGCAATCTGAAGAGCACGGGGATTTTAGATCAAGTAAGGGTCAAACCTTCTCTGACACCTCCTGGGATGCTCTCAAAGATCAGAGGAAGATCCCAAATGGACTCTATATGTTCTCAAAGATCGACCCTCTAGAGGTAATCTTGTATTACTTAGATAATCTGCGAAAACAAGGAGTAGATATCTCAGACTTCAACTTAAGCCAGCTGCTAGAACAACCTCCCAACTTCATGAAGCGACCACGAGGACCATCTGAGAAGGCAAAGCAGGCGAAGAAAGTGAAGCTGGGAGAATCCTCTAGATCAAGACCTCCAGTACCTCTGACTGGATCTTCTGGTAAGTCTGTTTCTCTCGCTCCTTCTGTACAACTTAAGCATATTGCTTCCTCTATGCCTCAACCAACACCCATATATACCAACTCAGACACTCCTCCCTCAACCACCAAAATCTCTAACCAACCTGTCGCAACCTAAAAAAGGAATGTGAAAAAAACAACCGGCGAAAGAAGGAAATGACAGAAGAGTCGCCACCGTGCGTTATTTATCCCAAAGGGGGGAAAGGAAACGCTCGTAGTAAACTTGTAAAAAGGAAAGGAAAAGACAAGGTCTCGTAACCAAATCTTGGGTTCGGGAGTCGATTATGCGAAGGGAAGGTATTAGCACCCCTACGCATCCGTAGTACTCTACGAGATCCACTGTTGTTGATCTTGTCTAAAGGGTGTGGGTTTATCTAATGTATTATTTACTAAAAGAGGGGTCAAAAGCAAAATGTCTCGCACGGATGTCGCATCCACTTCATACGTATCTCATCTGAATATGAGAATCAGAGTCTTCGTAGCTCGGCTACCTATGGGTTAAGGGGAAGTGTGCTCGGTAAGACGTCGCGTCTTATGCCTACGTATCTCATCTGGAATGAGAATCATAGCAAAACGTAGTTCGGCTAACCTATTTGTTTGTTTTGTGTTTTTTAGACGAACGACGTTACTACGCAATCTACCGGGTGCTCGACCTTTGGAGACTTACTCACCTGTAGTAGAAGGAGTTAACGTGTTCTTAGGAGAAGAAAAAATCAATGAGTTTGTTTGTGTTTTAGAGATGCTCATGCAAAAAGGCAGTCCTAGACGAAGGAACCGCGCTACCTTAATTGTCATGCAAATGAGAGACTATACGAAGCCTAGCAATCCTATGGGGAGACG